>NW_017100458.1:106936-117650 GCF_001263275.1 Habropoda laboriosa | reverse complement strand
TTTCGAGCTGGTCCAAAAAATCCTCCGACGACGGTGCCCACGTATGTGTAGCAGCCGGCATGGATCTGCGCGCGCGGCCGCGCAGGCATCTGCGCCACAGGGGTGATTGAGAGGGAGCGGTGGTGGGGGTAGCGTCGTAGGGGAAATGTCTCTTAGAGAGAGCGTGGTGGGGGGGGTCGGTTTAACGGCGAGAATCGAGCGAACGACGCGGCGTGATCGTGGTCGCGATAGTAGTAGTCGCCGACGTCGATGACGTCGACGGAGGGCGCTACCGACGCGGTCCACTTAATCGCTGCTAGTAGTAGTACTAGCCGGTGGTGGTGGTGAGAATCGTAGTGGCGTGCGTACACGAGGCGACGTGCTCGTGTGATCGGCGAGCGGGCGTGAAAGAGAGAGAGACAGTGAGTGAGAGATTATGAGCGAGAGAGAGGAGAGGAGAGAAGAGTAGCAGAGCAATAGAACGTACATAGTCGAAGGAAGAAGAGGAAAGGGTGGTTCAGTTCAGTCGAGTGAGTGCGTGAAGAGAGTGGCGTATGCCCGGTGGTGCTCTGCTTTCTCTCAGAAAGAGCATAGAACTTGGGGGTGAAGGAATTTTTCCGGCACGCTTCCGCCTCGCCAGAGTTCCGTGTGTATCGTCGCGTTCGTGAGGGTGGGAGAGTAGAGAGGGTGGGAAGAGAGGGCGAGCCAAAGGGGTGAACGGCAGAGAGAGGGCACGTAGGTGTGTGCGCGGGCGGCGAGGTTGGTGGCGGTAGCGGGTAGAGAGAAGCGAGTGGTGTACGGAAGTGTGGCGGTGTCGAGCCGCGGTGGATGGTGGATAGTGGCGGTTCGGGCGGTAGGTTGGTTAGGATCGGTGGATCGTGGTGGTCTTCGTGGTCGTCGTCGTCGGCGTCATCACGTCGTGTTCGTGGCTGTCGTCGGCGTCCCCGGTGATCAGAGGGAAGTTTGAGGAAGAAGAGACGGACACAGACGGAGAGAGAAAGAGAGAGGAGAGAAAGGAAGAGATAGATAGGGGAGCAGAAGACTAGACGGTAGAAAGACAGACAGAGAAGAGAGTAGAGGAGAGGATGAGATCGATAAGCCGGCGAGGTGGTGCGGGTTTCGCGAAACGGGAACGCGTGTAGGCACACACGGCTGGTAAACAGACGCGCGTAAAATACGCACGCACGCGCCGCACAAACGCTCTGCTCTCCACGGTGTCCCAGCAAAGCGTTCGCGGCGAAGGAAGTCAAAGAACCGCCTGGGACCGTCACAGTGCCGGAGTTACCGCGAGAAGGAGGCCGAGGGAGAGAGGAGAGAACCGGAAGAAGAGGAGGGTTGTTAAAGAAGGTGGAACCGCCGCGAGAAGCCGGAAGATATCGTTTAGGGAACGGGATCGTCCTCCTCTCTTTCTCTCTCCCCCTCGATCTCTATCCATCTCCACTCGATGGGCTTTGCCGGTGAAAGAAGGTCAAAGATCGATCGTCGAGTACGAGGGTCGTGACCTCACGCATACACGGGACGGGCCACGCGTGCGGTACAGCTTTCCAGCGACAAAGGTGGATCCTTGGCGTGGAGGGAACGAGAAGGCGAGAGCGAGAGCGAGAGAGAGAAAGAGAGAGAGAGAGAGAGAGAGAGAGAAGAAAAGGTGGATCTCCGAACAATGAGGCGTGGATCATCGATCGGTGAACGGGTTCGTCGATCAACGTGTTAGGCGGTGGTGTGCAAAGTCAATGGTCGCCTCTCGTGGACGGACATTGTCGTGTAGAGTAGAAGAATCCGAAGACGTCTCGGTTAGATGGACATCGTGGAATATAGAAAGAATCTACCAGACGCACGTGCTCGAAGAGATGTTCTTCACTGGTCCATACATATAGTTAAGAATCATAGAACACTGTAGAACCATTTAGGAATAAAAAGAAGGAAAGAAAGAAAGAAAGAACCGTCTATTAATCGCACTCGAGAATATCATTGGTGAATGAGAAATATCGAAAGAGTGAGAAAATTGTTCGAAAACGGTTCGTCACAACGAGAATCATCACGCACGTAGAAAAAGCGACAGCAAGTTATCCAGGGAGTAACGTCGTTATAGAAGAGAACCTAGCGAAACCTCCACGAGAAGGCGGAAGAGGTAGTAATCTAGAGCAGCAGCAGCAGCAGCAGTAACACAGCGAAGCGTAGCAGGATGTCACGGGACCCGTACTCAAGCGGAAGTGGAGTAGTAGGGCCGGGTGGCGGTACTCGTTCGCCGCGAAGCGGTCGTCGCGTGGGCGAGCTGCCCACGGTCGACCGTAGCCCGTCGAGGAGCTATGCCAGCGGTCGCGGCAGTCCATTAGGTCGCAAGAGAGTAACCCGTAGCGGGAACAACTCGCCGGAGCACCTCGGATACGGCAGCTACCATCACCATCAGCTGGGCAGTCCGTACTACTCCCGCGACGAGGACCTCGCCAGTCCCGTGATGCTCGAGGAGAGGGGCAGGAGTATGTCAACCGGGGGCGGTGGGGGCGGACATCACAGATCCAGAAGCGCCTCGAGACCCGCCATGTCCAGCTCGGCGGGCATGTCGGCGCGGTACACCAGCCTGGATCGTGCATCCGCGGGTATCCTCGATCACGATCGCGAGTTCCTGCCCATACGTGATCCTCGTGAACGTAGCAGAGACCGTGGACTCTATTTGGAAGATGACCTGTACGGTTCGAGATCGGCTAGGCAGAGCCCTAATCCTCACATGCTGCGCGACAGCGGCGGGTACATCGGTGAACTCCAGCATCAGAACAACGATCTCCAACGAGAGCTCGGGAACCTCAAGAAGGAGCTCGAGCTGACGAACCAAAAGCTCGGCAGCTCGATGCACAGCATCAAGACCTTCTGGAGTCCCGAGCTCAAGAAGGAGAGAGCGCTGAGAAAGGAGGAGAGCACCAAGTACAGCCTGATCAACGAACAGCTGAAGCTGCTCAACTCCGAGAATCAGGTCAGTCGAGCTACGGATTTTTCTTTCTTGTTTTTTCCACCTTTCTCTTCTTCTCCTTTTTTTTCTCTTTTCTTTCTTCTCTTTTTCAACCCCTCGCCTTATACTTTTCCTCTTTTCGCCTTTTGCGTTCTACTCTCAATGGGGTACGCTGGTGAATCTCGGTGATTAAGGTACATACACAGCGTATAGTACGCGTTAGAGGGTGCGTGAAAAGTTTTCGAGAGTGGTGACCTATTTTTTCCGCACGACACGCGTGGAATTTAGGTCAAAGTGATTCAGGTCTAATGGTGTCGCCGATTCGCGATTCTTCCTTCGTGCGACCAATTGTCGTGGCACGAGCATTCGTGTCAATTATGATTCGCGATACAACGATTGATCGTGTCATCAGTAGGTCGGTTCAAAGGGCGACTTTATCGATCTACCACTAACGACCCGTTGCTTTTTTTCCCCAAGCTTCGTAATAGACGCGCTTATTGATTGGCCAAAAATGCGCCGCAAAGGGGGAGCCACCGATGTAACAATTCCCTGAATATTCTCAGAATCGCTTGATCTCCTTCGTAATAATCAGAGATAACGATCAATCTTTCGATACACGTTGACCGTTGTAACTTATCGTGAGAAGGAACCGTACAACAGAACGAGGATTGTCACGTTAACATCTTCATTGAGAATTGGCAAAATCGCAACAAGTTCTCGAACTTCCAATTTCTCTCCCCTTCTCGAACTTCCAATTTCTCTCCCCTTCTCGAACAACCTCTTCTGCGTTTCCTTGAAAGAGACGTATACGCATTGCCTTCGGGGACGACGGATGGATCAATATGTTAGCTGTTCGCGAAGCCCGTCGCATATTTATATAATATCGTGTGCCTAGGTGTGTCGAACTGCTAATGAGTCCTCTCGAAGACCGACTATCTTGTCATGGAAGATTCACTTTCATGGAAATACTGGAATTCTCACTGGTGGAAAAGTTCGTTGAATAAGGGAATAGAGGAGGTGTATTACGTGATGTGTACATATGTAGAGAGACGTTGAGCTTCGTTCGATTACGAGCTAGCGTCACATGAGCGCCACAGAACTACGTTATATAGAGCTCTTAATCGAGTCGTTTAATTCTTCGTCGTTGTGCTCGTGACCGAAGAAGAGTCGGGAGACGAGTCGTGGCAGTTTTTCAGACTGAATTACCAAGCGAAAATACTCGTTTTGATCTTTGGATGAGGGCTCTCGAGCAAGAGAGCGTGCAGAACTGTCGGAGGAGTTTACTGTTTCATGGTTTTCAATGGAAGTTGCATCGAAACACGAGCTCAGACTTCTTTTCAATTTCGACGAATCTTCTTTCGAAACGAATCTTCTTCTCAATTTCTTTCGAGACTGATTTTTTCAATTAACACTTGGTCGAATAATATTACGTAAATTTTATTACACAGTTACACCGATAAATATTTCGCCTTTCCAGTGACGAATTTTACTTAATTATGAAATTATTTTAGGTTGATGCTTTTTCGTTACAAAATGTCATTTATTGTAATTTAGGTTTAACGCATTTTCGTATATGACGTTGTAGTGCTAATTAATCTTAATTACGTCCAATTACTATGTTACGCAAATATTCAGACACTTAGCAAAAATTAATATTTTTAATGAAGTAACTGCAGGTATATATTTGTAATAATTTGAAAATCTTTTTAGAAATTTCACACAGATATTCGAGAGCTAAGATACGCTTTTATATTTCGGATTTCTCAATCGAAGAAATGTATTTGTATCGGTGGATATTTTCACATGGCGAAACGTGAAAACGTACTTTCCTCCAGGGTTATTTCTGGAATGTTTACCGTCTGCCTCTGATTATCGTCACGGCAGTGGCATCAACGCAGGCTCGCCTCGTAAATTACGCAAAATCAAACTCAGGAAAACGGTTTCAAGGAACGTGTGTGTATTTTCATTAACGGTGCAGCAAACTCCCGATGTTCTTCAATCCTCTTACAACACACAGACACGCTCGCGCACAGATAATTATAAAAGCTACTTACTCATCGAGCAATCTCTGTTCTGCCTGCCAATTAAGAAATTACCAGAAACTCTACCCAATAATTATTAACTTTCAAGTTCTTCCACGATACGGAAATTTCTGAAAACTCTTCATCTGCTACGTTTAACCCTCTTATATTTCCATTAATTTCTTGTTTAACCAAGAGAAACTCCGGCAAAGTATACACCGAGAGAGAGGGAATTCCCTTTTCACCGGGAAAACATCAATAGTTCGCGCGAAAGTCTCGAAATACGAATAATCGGTGGCGGTGCTAGTAATCAGGTTAGATTAGATACACTTGGCTAGAATTGCATTCGAGGTCTCTTAAAACCAACCACTCGGTTAACTATTTCATATCAACTCCTTTACGTTGAAGTGATTCAATCTTTAACCGAGATACGAGATACCACCGTTACCACTTAGCGCAGCAAATTTCCCCCAATAGTTCTTCCAGCGGGTTCAATTCATCTTTAATTCGAGTCAATCGAGCTTCGTGGAGGCAAGCTGTTCGTCAATGCTGCCGTCACGGTTCGTCAGCATGGCACTACGTGTGTGCAAGCATATTTTTGGCCGCGATGGCGGTGCAGATGAGTCATCGACGTCGCGAGGGCAGAAGAATCTCGAGGAGAGGCGGACATCTCTGGCCGTCTGCCCACGTTTACGCTTCTTTTTCCAGCGTCTGCTATAGGGGAACCTCGTGGTTCTTACCACAACACGCGTCTCGACGTCGTGCTATTGTTCCGCCATCGACAATCGACCGTAAAATTGGGCAATTCTGCAACCACTAACGCGTCTCTGCTGCAACTGCGATTAAACGTTATAGCTGTGAAGGATTGAATGGAAACGTGGAATCGACTTGCCAGGTGGATCGGTTTAGACATTTAGACATTGGTTGACTAAGTTTGCAATGCTGTTACAATTTCTTTTCTCAATTGAAGTAACGACGACCAGTTTGAACGATCTTTTCCCAGTTCTCTGGCAAAAGTTGGATTTCACGGTAGAAATATGCAGGTTCCTTGGAGGCGAAGTAGTTACCGACCCAATTTCTCACTTCATCGAGATTTTTCGAGTGCTGTCCTTTCAGACTGCGTTGCATCGAACGAAACAGGCGATGGTTCGAAGGTGCGGCGTCTGGAGAGTAGGCAGAGTGAAGAAGAACTTCCCATCTTAACTTCGACATGGTTTTCGCGGTGGTTTCTAGCAGCGTGCAGCCAACATGTTCTTTCTCTCTCGAGTCGAAATCGGCATTTTTTGAACCGTTGAAACCGTCTCTCACATGTATATGCAGAAAAAACACTACTACCATAGATTTCTCCAATCTATTGTTTCGTTTATACTGCCGTTTCCTTCAAATTGAAGGTTCAACGACCGATATGCTCCTTCTCAGGTGTCCATTTAAATCAAAATGAACAAATGTTCCTGGCTTTAGTATTGAACGTGTCGACATATTTTCTTTTAGCAGAATAATCTAACTTTTGAGAAACGAAAAAAAATCAGCGTGAAATATAAACACAGTATACCTTTCAACATGTACGAGCGATCCGCAGAATGTATGTAGTTAATGACCTGATAGTTTCGAGACAAATTACGGCAAATCTGATAAAGAATGGGAAGCATTATGAGTTAAACGCGATTAAATATTACTGAATGCCTTGTTTTTGCCATATTTTTAACCCCTTGACTGTGTTTATGCTATTATTAGTATTCTAGTATCGACTTAGGCTTGTAGGGTAGATTAGAGTTCAGATTAAACGGCGGTATAGTGTATTTCAGGTTAAGTATCGTTAAATCACACGGTACCTTTTGTTGTTACTTTGTAATATCCAGTTGCACTTGTAAAGTGGATTATAACTCGGATAAAACAATGGTATAACGTGTTTCCAGTAAAATGCAACTTTATCTGCACCTTAAACGTAATCTAACTATAATGCAATGTAAGAGAGAACCTAACCTAGTTACAGCATAAAGTAGTTACGATAAATCTGTTGAGCGTATGGTAACCTTTATAGGTTGAAGTTTTATTTGTACAGATACAGTTTTATTGAAGCGTATGGAATATACTTCAGAAGTAGAGGAGCAGCTTGCAAGTCTTGATAAAAAAAAAAGAAAATACAGATCACGTGAAATTAAATCAAATTGAAATTTAGAGTACTGAAAACTGTATAGCACCGGATTCTCGATTTCGCCGATAATAGAAAGAACAATTGCAGATTATTTCAGTGACAGAATGAAGAATTTTAATAGAAACTCGAATTTATAAAGAATTATTAACGTTACATGGCGTGACATGATGAACCTTGCAAGTCTTGATCAAATGGAAAAAAGTATAGATCACGTGAAATTAAATCAAATTGAAATTTAGAGTACTGAAAACTGTATAGCACCGGATTCTCGATTTCGCCGATAATAGAAAGAACAATTGCAGATTATTTCAGTGACAGAATGAAGAATTTTAATAGAAACTCGAATTCATAAAAAAATTATGAACAATTATGAAAAATTGCATGGCGTGATACGATGAACTTTCACCTGTATAATGAAAATTGACAATTCGCAGGTCAAGCTACGAGGCACTATCAATCTGAACGTAAAATCTAACAGGAATTGATGAAACAAAATTAGCTTTACAAAATTTTATTTCAGAAATGGAAGAGCAGCTCGCAAATCTTGATCCTTTGAAAGAAAAATATATAGATCGTAATGTAATCACTGATCTGTGCACAAAGTTAAACTAAGTTGAAATTTCGAATAGTGGAGAACATTTCGAAAGACTCCCACGATTATTCTCGTTGACACAGGGGCTATCAATATTTCACACGCGCTCCCAGTTGTTGAGTCCTTGCCTCGCGCCCCATGGCGCCATTAACATCGAAACTTCGACTATGGAAAGTGGAAAAAACGCATTAAACGGTTGGAAAGCTGGAATTAATTCTCCTTTTCTGTCGTATACGCAGCTACATACTCGCGCCAGGTCGACCCGGCCTCTGGAAATTGGCGTGCACCAGAAGTGGGTCGTCAAAAAATGCCAGAGAACTTTTGCAATGCCATCGTTCCGTGCTATCCCTCTCCCTTTCTCTTTTGCTCCTCTAACCACCCAAAAAAAAAAAAAAAGAAAAAATAGAAAACCACGGAAATTAAACTTCGCGGTTCACGTTTCGTGTGTCTCGCCTGAAGAATACATTTTTCAAAATTCCATTTCAGTTTTGAAAATTCAGACAAACGTCTCTCCTTCGAATCTAAGAAAGTTCAAGTTACTTTCGATGATTAATTTCTCCAACCAAGCAGCCAGTCTCCTCGTCTGAATTATTGAAACAACCTTGCGGCTGGCGAATAAGGCATCCGTGAAGGTTGATTCGTGACGTAGCGAGGGATTCGCGGTATTAAAAATTCCGTTTGGAACGGCGTTTTTCGCGTTTGTCGCGAGCAATTGCATGGAATAGCAGCCCCTCGGATCTAATTGCTCACTTGACATGGTTCCTACTGGATGAAAAATTAGTTGCTGATGGCCTCTGCCGTGTACGGAGGCTATGATGCTTTCTCGAGAACTGCGAGATTACTCGAATGATTTTATCCAAGATTTTAGGGAAAAATGTTCTCTCGACAGCTTGAAAAATGTATCTGGAATGGAGCCTTTTAGAGGAGCTTCTCTGGTATATCTACTATTAGGGTGCCCAATTCGTTTCGTTCTGCGGTCGCTTCTATATACAGTGACTCTTACTAATATTCAGAAACTCTTCAGAACAGTATAACTTTTTCTAAATTGGATCAAACGACTTGAGTATTTTTGAGAAGTAGAAGAATTAGTATACTAGATGACGTGTATAAAATTTTTTGAAAATATTGCAATTTTTGGGAATCACGAAGAAAATTGTAAAGGTCACTGTTTACAACTTTTTTACCTGAGCTTGTAACGAAAATTTAAAACATACGTTTTGTAGATTTATGTCAATTATACACATACTGAAAATTTCATCGAAATCGGTTGATGGAGAAACAAGCGACAGGCATCGAAAGATGTAGGAATCTTCAGATTTATTACAATTATAGGCCAAGCGTAGTGAAATAGTGCGATTTTCACAATATTTAACGATTTGTAGCTCCTAATAACGTTAACCGATTTCGATAAAATTTTCAGCATGCATATAATTGGCATAAATCTACAAAACGTATTTTTTAAATTTTCATTACGGGCTCGGATAAAAAAGTTGTCGAATGTGACCTATACAATTTTCTTCGCGGTTCCCAGAAATTGCAATTTTTTCAAAACATTTTAGACGCGTCATCTAGTATACTAATCCTTCTAACTTCTCAGAAAAACTCAAGTCGTTAAGTCCAATTTTTAAAAAGTTATACCGTTCTAAAGAGTGCCTCGTATTTCGTTGAAATTTCACCGAATTTTAATACTTCAAATAAGTGATAATCACCGATATCGATGAATCTTTGCTATATAATAGACCTCGAAAAAAATATTTGACACATATTTTTTTGTCACCAATCGTCTACATTGAAAGAGTGAAAATCGTGTTCAAAGATAAGGGTAATAATCATATTTGGTCAAAATTATTTGTTATTTTGTATTTTTCATATTTCTCGTTGAAAAATACAAAATTTGTCAATTTACACTATTCCTCTATCTCTAATAGTTTTCGAGATATTAGACCAAATATATTCACTACCTCCAACTTTGAGGACGATTTTCACCCCTCCACCGTGGACGATTGTCAATATAAAAAAATACGCGTCAAATATTTTTTGAGAACTACTGTATACCAAAATTTCATGAAAACCTTCTGATAAAAGAAACAAGCCACCCTTTTGTCTAAACAAATTTTTTCTTACTTCGAATGATACAACTAATCCTGACTTACCTTTCGTCTTCAAGCTGATAAATAGCATTAATTCTAACCCCCTTACGAACTGTTGCAGCTATTAGGTCGTCCAATAAGTTCGAGCCATTTAGATCAATATTTCATCGCTATAAAATTTCTTCGATTTTTCATTAAAATATTTTTCAATCTTACTTCTCACAGTGTCGATGTCGTCAAATTTTTTACACACTGAAAAATATTGCAATGCACGAAACAAATGGCAATCTGATGGTACAATGTCCGGAGAATATAGAATATAGCGATAAAATTTCTCAACCGAATTCACGCAATTTTGTTTGCATATTTTGTGTCAAATCACTTTGTTTCGATTTAAGAGTCTTGGAGGTTTGACTGCTATTGCTTCTCTTAACTTTGCTAACTAATGGATTCATTTTTCATACAAATACAAACCGCATCGCGAAGAATATGAATGCCTCGCGGCACGAACTTCTTCGACGACCTAATGCATACATTGAAAATCATCGTTGATCTCGCCTCCGCCCTAACAATTCTAAAACTGCAATTTGCGGTTAGGTTTTGCTACGTATTCGCCTTTCAATGACACATCTACCTCGAAATCGAACAGACATCCAGCGAAAACTGGGTCTTGTGTCATTTGCACTCAAGAGCTTGATTGCTTTGCTGGAGAATTCGATTGCTATTGAACTTCGACGGCTCGGCTACCTACCACCTTCGCCAGCCCTTTTGTGTTTGCTATAGGATACGAGACGTTCGTTAATGGTGGAAAATTGTCGGAATTTCGGATGATCGTCGTTGAACGGATTCTTTGTTTTCGCGATAAGAAGAGAAACGTTGACAAAAGTCTGAGGTGTTTAATCGTCGATGGTTAGAGGGTAGACGAGACAAATT
>NW_017100458.1:98996-106823 GCF_001263275.1 Habropoda laboriosa | reverse complement strand
AGATAAACCACGTAGCACCGTTGACCACGGGCTTCTGTTCATAACTTAATGTCGTTGAAGTGGCCACTCTAATGGATGCTACTCTCCGCGCGTACCGCTGCTTCAATTCATCTCGAACGCAGCTGTCGTTTCAGGAGTGCGTCTAGCAGATGGGAAACGCGACCCTAAGTATGAATATAACTCGAGTTTTTGTCATTTTCATTGAACATTTCAGGAAAAAACGTTGAATTTGACACCGAAAAGATTGCATTTGTTTCGACAATTTTTGGAAAATTTAAAGGGGTATTTCGATATTTTAAGGTTAAAAAAGATTGAAAATTTTCAGATGAGCTAATAGTCTCGAATTTGTGGATTAAGATTCTGCAGGAATTTGAACAAAATACGGCAAATTAAGGAAGATTTAAACGGAGTGGTGTCACAGCTATAATGCGATAAAGCTTCGAGCTCGTTGATCTGGAAAATCTCAGAAACTAATTATCCGATTGCTTTGAAGCTTTTATCGAATGTTTATATACAGTTCAACCGTCACGTAAACTACAATTACAATTTCATCTTCGTCAGTTACCACTTGGTGCCTGAGAAAGCAGTGACATTTTCTGAAAAAAGTGGTTCGTTTTATTCAAAAACCTGTTACCTTGTTAATTACTGAAATTTTGTAATTTCCCTACTTCGTGCAATTAAGAACACACTGCAGACCGTAACGAGATTTCGCTTTTTCTCCTAACTCAATTTAGTAGCAAGTTTTTTTAACGAACATAATGATAGTTAATTATCCCACGCATACGTTACAAAAGAATTTCCATTTATAATTCAGATATGACTTAATAAACAGGGGAAAAAGTAGCTGAAAGAAAAATTCTTGAAAGTAACCCACTTGACGAAAAAAAAAAAATTAGAAACGTGTTCTCACGGCCAGAGACTTATCTTCACACTTCCTGCCGCCAGTTCTCCCTAAATTCTTTTCAATCTCACAAAAAAGTAAGTGTCTTCTTCGTGGTTCTTTTCGCCTATTTCGCTGTCCTTGCATAATTTGGTAGCAAATCTTTTCAAGCAATATAATGATACTTTATTATTCCACGCATACGTTGCAAAAGAATTTCCTCTTACAATTCAAATATAATTTAATAAGCACTGAAAAAAAGTAGTTAGAAAAACATTCTTAACCCTCTCCAGGCTAATGATTCCATTTGTTATCATGCACTATTTTTGCATTTATATATAGCATTTCTGTCCATAGGTGCATTTGATATCATTTTTTAGTAAACTAAACATTTTTACAAGTGGCCACACTGTTACATTAGGTGTATTTATCTATTGACAAAGAATGGAAAAGAATTGTTTTCCCCATTTTGAAGAATTTCATTGACCCCTTAACTTACAACAACGTGTCAGACTCGTGACAGAGATTCTGGCGAAGGTTCGTTGTGATCCTAACTTCCGTTTTAATTTGTAACACTGAGGATTGCTAGAGGTAATTAATCTGTAATAGATCAGCTTTAGTAGCACTGAGACAGTAAATGGCCGACGCTTAGATGCATAGTCGGAAAAGAAATCATAGGTTAAGGGGTTAAATTTGGCTGAGAAGGGGAACGAGAAAATTCGTTGATATGCTCAGAAAGGAAAAGTACAAAAGGAACCAAAGGAAGCCAAAGATCAACAAGATTATATTTTAGGGTATAGTATATATTATGTAGTTTTATTTTCTTTATTGTATATTTATAAGTAAGTTAGGTTTAAGCAAAATAAAAATGAAAATCTCAAAAGGAAAACAACAAACACGATACATACGATTAAATTGGGCTGGAAAGGGTTAAAAGTAACCCTCTGGATGAAATTTCAGAATTAGAAGCATGTTCCCATGGCGAGCGACTTATGGTTGCACTTCCTGCCATCAGTTCTCACCGAATTCTTTTCAATCTGACGAAAAAGGAAATGTCTGTCTCGTGTTTCTTTTTGCCCGTTTCGGTGTCCTTGTTCCGGCATCTGGTCTCTCGTAGCTTAAGTCACCGCATACATACATTAAGAGGCAAAGCCAGAGAGTGCTCGTAAGTCCTGTTTCAGGAAAAACAGATCCTGAATGTCCTCGTTAGCTTTCCTTTTACCGGTCTGCCCCTCCTCTGTTGTCGCTTTCGAATTGAATACCAAGGGGATTTAGTAGCGTTTGCCAGTGTGAGACAATATCGTCTAGAAATGGAGATTCGTTCTGGGTACATTATCATGCCCGTTGGATCGCTCTTGCCCCCCTTTTTGCTATGGTAATTCCTCCTTTGCTTTACTCGTAATATCGTTCCCTCTATTTTCTTGCTCCCTGTTCCAGCCGATGTCTGATTTCAATTATTTATTTATCATCTCGTTGCAGGTACGATGATAACACAGTGAAATGTAATTTCTTGTTTTATAACATTGAATAAGATTTGTGGTACAAACTGTGGTTGAAAATTAATGAAATTTAATTTCCAATGGAATTTTAATGTTTATTTTAAAAAGATAAGAAATATGAATGAAATGGTAATAGGTTACATTAGCTGCAATTGATGTTAGAAATGGTTTAGTGACAGAAGGAAAATGTCAAGAAAGAAACTCCATTTTCTGGAATCGATAACCCAGAAACCTAAATTATTTTTCTGTCTAACTGTGAATTAGGTGGCTCCACTGCCGTGCCATTTTTACGCTTTTTACTCCTCGTTTCCCTTTTCTACGATTCTAACTCTCTCTCTACTTTCTTTCTTTTCTCGTGGTTTAAACGATCATTTTAAATTCTAAAGACCATTCTGCCCTCGTCACTTTCCTTTTCTTCTAAAACAACCGATTTCCTTTCGGTTCCCTTTTTAATTACAAAAAATCCTTCGTTCGAGAGTATTCCCTTTGATTGAACAATTTTTAGGGAAATAAAAGATTCTAATTTTGAAATTCAGTCGATTTCCCTCAATATCAAGGCACAAATTCTTCTTCCTTTGTTATTAAATGTATCATTCGAACTGAAACTTTTTCATATTCTTAAATATCTAGAGAACAATAATAATTTTTACAAAAACGAACAAAATTTCCACACTTATGGAATTTATGGGTCAATTTAACCTAATATTATTAAATATTATTTACATAATCGATAAAACGCGATTAAATAATACCGAATGCCTTGTCTTTGCCATATTTTTAATCCCTTGACTGTGTTTATGCTGCTATTAGTATTCTAATTAGTATTCCAATAGCAAAATATTGGGCATAACAGAAACAGAAGTAAGGATATTTTTCAAGGCTCTCTCTACACGGTGGTCCTATTTTACAACAAATGGATATTTTCACTTATAAAAAATATTTCTGTGTTCTCAAAAGATGATAAAATAAACACACAAATTTGCAAAAGAATACGCGTAGCCCTTGCTTTGTTTTGAATTTCCGAAAAATTAAGTTTTTGTCAGCCGTCACAGTAGGAAGACCCCTTAACTTGTCGAAAAAAGTAGCTTTCTTTCAACGCATTCAAACTTTACTGCAACAATAATTTACAAAAAAAAAAAAAAATTAACCCTCTATGGGCCCGTGTAACTTTCAAGTCACATACTAATATATCGATATTTTATTAAATAATTGAACTTTCTTCCACAAAATGGCATAAACGTCTTGTTGTACAATGTCTCCTTATTAACCAGTAACTTTCTTGATAACCGTTGTTACTTGTATTCAATATGTATTCGTTATGATAAAATTGTCGAAACTGCTGAATTCACTGTTATTCTGTATTTATAGGTCGATATTTGCTAATTTTACGTTACATAAATTCTTTTACAGTCAAGAAAAATATTCGGCCCATAGAGGGTTAAATACAAACGTTTCCTATTAAAAATAGCTAAAAATGGGTAACGGATAATTCAATTGCGGAAAAATAGCCGGCTGCACGGGATATATTTGGTATGAAATAGCCAGTCAGTGTTAATAAATCAAACGATCTGAGTTTCATTTTTTTACACTCATTTCTTGTAAATACACGATATTGCACGAATTTCACGGAAATTTACTTATTCGTGTAACTTGGCAAATTCCGTACAAGGGTTAATCGAAGAACTTAGTGTTACGAGTTCCTCCACGACAAAACAATCATCCCCTCATGTGGCATACATGTCCACGTAAAGTGCGGCGCACACATCCGTCTATATCGATCGGCCTAAATATATCGAGGCGGATTATTAGCGAGAACCTATGCCACGCGGTCTAACTATGGCACGACCGCATTGTTCCACGGGGTTACAGTGTAAACGTGTCTCTCGTGGTCTTCTTCGAAAATGAATCGATCGATCCACGGCTCAAGACTACCGTTGTCTCTGCCGATAACGTTGCTTACTCCTTACTCAACCATGTTTACCTACCATTCTACATTTACACCAACGTCTACTGTACAACAACAATAATAATAAATGTAGGACCTGGTTGTGACAGTTAAAACGAAAAAAGGAGAGAAAAGTGAAAAAAAAAAATGAGAAAGAGTCGAAGTGCGAGGGTCAAGAGCGAGTGTTATAGAATTAGAGTAATAGAGGCATTGTAGTTATTGTTGAGTTTTGGTTATTAAATATAGACCCTATTGTTGTGAACTTTATTGAAAACCTGTCCACAACCTAACATTCCTATATAAATTTGGGGCTCGTCCGGAATTGTAGAGAGAGTATGTATAGGATACGGTTGTGACAGTTGGAGTGACAGAAAGGAGAGAGGCTGAAGAGTGGACATTCGGAGAGTCAATGAGAAAGAGTCGAAGAGCGAGTATTATAGAGATATTGTAGCTATTATTGAGTTACATATATGAGCCGTTTATTTTGATAGTGGTGTAAGTCGATTTTTAAAAAAATCGAGATTATGCATGAATTGCAGGTAAATCATGTTGTCAAATCTTACCATGAAATATCATAGACCGAAACATTTTAAAAACATAAAATTATCACCTCTATACAAAACTTCTGTACCCATAAACTCAGCTAAATATAAAGATACGTGTGATTTATTGCCTTATATTCCACCTGTGCACCACAATTATTTCAAAAACCTTTCTCATGGTGTCGATGAAGATGTTTTAAATTAATCAATTAAAAACCATGAATATTTTGTTATTTTTAATGTATAATGTTGTTTAAAGTTATATGCAATTTTGCTTCGCATAACATGAATAAAAGATTTTAATTTTTGAAAATATAATACAGTTTTTTGGAAAAACCTTGAATTCTAAGCAATTAAATATGATTTAAGTGACATTATTGAAAATTTGATGATTTTGATAGCGGTGTAGGTCCATTTGTGGTCACGAAGTCCCAATTTTCCATCAAGCAATTCCCTCGAAATTCCATTCCCTTTTATATACCTCGAAAGTTTCAATATTTGTCACCATAGAAAACATAAAGTGAGACTACTAGTGATCGTTAATATTTTTGAGTCGATTAAAACGCGAACCCTTAAATATCTCAATATTTAGGAAAATGGACTTACACAACTATCAAAATAAACAGCTCATATGAGTAAATATTGTAAGTTGCAAACTTTCTTGGAAACTTTGCCACCCAACATTCCTGCATAAATAATAATATATAAGAGAAACAGCACTTATTATGCACAGTATAATAATTAATTTTCTCAATGTTTATTTTATTACAGACAGAAAAGGAAGAAATTTCGAAAGTATTTATATCGAGGATACAATACAATATTCCACGTCATCCATTTCTATTTGCATTGTCGATACCCTTATCGATAACCGTTCGAAGCTTCAACCTGCACGTGTGTTCACGCTTTCTACAGGAAACTTTGAACATTTTCCGAGTTATGTTTCACCACCTGACGCCACGAATTTTCCAGAGTATCGGTACAACGTAATATCACGTAGCTGGGAACAAAGAAAGTTTAATATTTGCCAGGCAGGCCTCGATTTTTCGACCGCGTTTTTGCTGAAACTTTCGTTAGTGGATCACGAGTGTTGATTCTTCTAAATATTTCCTCTTTTTTCAAGGGGAAAGTATTTTTTCCAAAAGTAGAGAATTAAATATACTCTTTTCTTTTTGCAACTTTTAATTAAAGGAAAGATTCTATTGTGCAAACATTTGGTTAAGCAAAGGTTCGTGACTGTTGATTCTTCTACAAAATTCTCTTTGTTTAGGAAAGTATTTTCTTTTAAAGTAGAGAATTAAATATTCTCTATCCTTTTTACAGTTTTTAATTAAAAGAACGATTCTATTGGGAAGTCATTTGGTTAAACAAAGGATCGTGACTGTTGGTTCTTCTAAAATTCAGCTTTTCTTAAGAAAAGCATTTTTTCTAAGAAAGTAGAGGATTAAATATTTCAAAAAGTAAAGAATTAAATATGCTCTTCTCTTTTCACAATTTTTGATTAAAGAAACGATTCTATTGGGAAGTCGTTTGGTTAATAAAAGGATCTCGAGTGTCGATCCTTCTAAAAATTCCCTTTCCTTAGAAAAGTATTTTTCCCAAAAGTAGAAAATTAAATATTCTCCTTTCTTTTCACAATGTTTAATTAAAGAAACGATTCTATTGGGAAGTCGTTTGGTTAATAAAAGGATCTCGAGTGTCGATCCTTCTAAAGATTCTCTTTCTTCAGAAAACTATTTTTTCCCAAAAGTAGAGAATCAAATATTCTCCTTTCTTTTCACAATGTTTGATTAAAGGAGCGATTCTATTGGGAAGTCACCCGGTTATGCGAGCAGTTTACTCTGTCTGGAACGGTCGTTTTCATTTGCTGCGACGCTAAACACATTCCATGCGACGACATGCATAATCTTTCCGCGCTGAAGATGCGTGTCATCCCGGTAACCCTCTACAAATCATGCTTTGAAAGCATGTGTATGCTAGCTGCGGCTTTAATGAGGAAGTGACTTCCAGTGTGTCACTCTCCGTTATTTGTACACGAGCAGGGCGTCACGGTGGCTTGCTTGTTAGACGTTTGTCGTCCCTCGGAGGCTCGTGTTCTTTAGCGTGCACCGAAATTACTACCGTACAGCTAAATGCCTCGAGCACTGTATGCTCGGTCGATTCTCCACACTCGAAAATTCTACACAAACCTTACTCGATTTGATAGAAAATTCTCCGAACAAAAAATCATTTTTTAACCCTTTGAACTCCAAATTTTTTTTTTTTGAAATTTTCTTTTCAACAGCTCTATTATTTTAAGAATTTTATTCGAAATGTACTTCAAACGACGTTCGGTTGATAGGAAATATTGAAAATAGCATTAAGTCGTCCAGGTAAAAATTACCTCATTCATACGTGTGAATAAAACTGACGTCGAGTCACACTCGACAAAGGAGTCCAAAGGGTTAAGTTAAGTTCTATTCCTTTGTTATTTCATTAGGTGTTGATAAAACATTCAACATGTTCAGTTTTATTAAAAATGTAATATTTATTAATCAAAGTTATATCCACTGGTTTCAATACACTTTTATTTGTTAATATTAAAACTCTGCATTTGTAGGTATGAAAAAGTCCTGGAAAATATTTTTCACTTCATTTCCGTTATTAAATATTCGCCCGTCTAAACAGTAATCGGTGTAAATTGTTCCATGGTTAACTCTCATACACAATCTGTCATTTAACTAACAATTTAAAAACGTGGATTATATGTTTCTGCATTGTTTACATCTATCGCACGAATCTTGAAAATTGTGTTAACCACCTACAACGCCATGTGACTTGGAAGTTATGCATCCATTCGTCTATTAGGTATCAACTGTTACATATTATACCTTTATATAGAAATTTTATAAAAATAGATAAATTTCATTCAATAAAATAACTATCATATTGATTTTTTTATTAATAATTTTATCGTTTTAT
>NW_017100458.1:60944-98764 GCF_001263275.1 Habropoda laboriosa | reverse complement strand
GTAATCGACCATAGTTTCTCTTCTCCTGTCAAAACGCAAAAAAAAAATTGTAATCAACCATAATTTCTCTTCTCCCGTGAAAATGAAAAAAAATTCCGTTCAACCGTAATTTTTCTTCACGCGAACGAAAAAAAATCGGGTTATAGATAGTTGAATTTAGATCAGAATATAAGAATGCACACAATGGGGTATATTTAGAAGGCTTGATCTATTTCCGATCTCCAAATGTTTTCGCAGACCGTGCCGCGAGAGGATTGCCGGTACTAAAACGGTCTAACAACGACGGGGTGGATTAATCCTGCGATATCGATTCCGTAATCTATGTCAGATTACTTAATGGGATGACCCCTGTGGCTATTTCCGTGTATGTCAGCCATCGAAGCTCATCAGACACAAGTACTTACATACGCTTAAAAATCGATGCTCCCTTGTGATCTATCACCGAGGACTGATGCATTTTCCTATTCTTCTTTTCTTTCCCCCCCCCCCGTTCCCTTTGAAAGTACCTCGCGGTCGATTTAGGACTGATAAGAAGGTCGTACGATGCAAATGCGCAGGGTTTAATGCTTGACAGCATGCCAACAGTTCGATAACAAATGTTACTACCACTTTTCCCACTATTTATTCCGACAGAAATTTTATAGGTCTATTTGCGACGCTGTGAACTCTAATCCATCGACAAATTTGTGGATCTAGGATTACATTGTGTTTTATATTAGGTGTGGAAATTAATTCGGTATGTTTTCTTACGAACTTATTAAAACTTTTTAATTTTTTAAAAAATCAGACAATTTTAACATTCAAAATAATCTCCGTTATTTTGGATAACTATCTTTCTATTTATCGGGGGATTGACGAATGCCCTCTCTAAAAGAAATATGGCGATTTTAAGTCGACGATGTCAAGAGTTTGTGAAGAAAGACAACGAATTAAATTCTGCACTTAATATTTTAGAATATACCATAGAAGAGGGATTCTTTATTAACACTTTTCATCGTTAAAAATATTCGAAAACTGAAGAATTTTTGAAGAGTGAAAGAATTGAAGAGTTAAAGAGGCACAATGCAACACAATTTGTGGTTCCTTTAAGAGAAAATAGTTTAAGAAATCAGTTTCAGTTTGTCTCTTCGGACTTGGCTTTTCGTTCAGAGAATTGTCAGATGTTTCGTTTCAATTATTCTCCCTTCAACGTTCCATTCTTTCATTCTTTCTCCGATAGATCGAACAGAGGGCCAACATGTGGCACGATAAGATAGCCGATTCGCAGCTGGCCAGGACTTTTTCCCTCCCCGCCTCCCGAGGCCGCGACAGCTTTTGCGCGATTCATGAGTTTGGTTTTTCCGATAACGCCGTTCAATTCTGACCCCGCAGTGGACAAGTTTATTTCTGCTTTGGGAACGGAACCTTTTCGCCTATTGTGGCCGCAATCGAACGATTCAGACTGCAGGAAAAACCTTGCTTAAAGGACCAAAAGAACAAATATGTATCTATCCTTGGAATTGAAGGTTTCCATTTTGAAACAAATTCGGTATAATTTGGACAGTATCTACCAATGTTCACAAAATATCTTCAAATCGAGCAAATGGTAATTAATACATTTTTCAATATAACGTTTCACCAAAAAATCTTCAGATCGAAGAAATTGTGATTGATAAATTTTTAAATTGTACGGTTCCCATTTTAAGAAATTCGATCAAATTTGGACAGTATTTACCAATTTTCAGAAAATATCTTCAAACTGAGAAAATTGTAATTAATAAATTTTTAAATTGTACGTTTCTCATTTTAAACAATTCGATAAAATTTGGACAGCATCAATGTTCACAAAAACTCTTCAAATCGAAGGAATTGTGATTGATAAATTTTTAAATCGTACGTTTTCCATTTAAAAGAAATTCGATAAAATTTGGACAATATCAATGTTCACAAAACCTCTTCAAATTGAAGAAATTGTAAATAATAAATTTTTAAATTGTACGTTTCCCATTTTTAAAAATTCGATAAAATTTGGACAGTACCAATGTTCACAAAACCTCTTCAAATCGTGGAAATTGTGATTAGTCAATTGTTTAATTTCGACAATAATTCAGCAAATAAATCCACGCGATGAAACATGGCTGAAAAAGGTTACCTACACGTACTAGAATAGAACATGACGTAATTTCCTGAGCATTAATCATCCAGTATTCTTCGACGAACGAATGCACTCATTCGATCGAAACCACGATAATGGGATATCGACGGTGACCAGTGGACTTTCTCGTGATAAGAAGGATGAGCGAGAGTATCGTCGATCTGCACGAACGTCGAGCGATTTTTTTCACGATCCACTGGTCAGATACAGCCTCAGGTGGATCATTTTCCAGCGAGCAACATAATTACCATTGCCACGCGTGATGCATGGCCGCCATTTCTCGACTCCAGCCGCGAAACGACGATTTCAACCTCTCGGCTCCAAGTTAAAATGGAGAACGTCGATTCGTTTGACTCTTCCTCGATCGTTTTCTACTGAAAATATGAAAAGATGGAATTTTTCTATTTTCGAGAAATAGCTGCATATAATAATAGAAATTGTGGTGGATTACTTAACGTTCTAAATGAGCCAATTGTGGAATGGATCTGCGAATTTATTCTACAATTCGATCACAGGTGAGTGAAAGTTGGTCCTCTTCTATTTTTCCCACAAATCTACCACTTACGAGAAAAACGTCGGAAACTCATAGTTTCCCCATGTGAGGCCAAAATGATTAACTCCACTTTTTTGAAATTCTTCTTGATGTTTAACGCTTCATAAATAAAAAAATGTTTAATAAATTTAATTTGATGGAGTTAATCATTTTGGCTTCTCAGTGGCTCGTACGATACTAACTTTAGCGAAGAAGTGTAATTTAAATCATGCGATACTTTCTGTACGTAATAGGTATTCTAATACTTATAAACGGGAGAGTATATACACGTGAACATCTTTTATCAGTTCAACCCCATATAAAATACACAATACACAATTTCTTCGTATTAAATCATTCTCCTGGGAGTTTAGTTAAGCTGACTACCATTTAATTCCAATTATTCGCGAACGTTAAGATTCGACAGGCTCAGAGAAAGGGAGATAGGAAATCTGAGGGAAGGAGAGATAGAAAGAGAGGCTGATGACGGAGCAGAAGCGGTGGCGTTATCGAGCGACAGGAACTCACCCCTACTGCAACCTCCTCTCTCCCTCTCGTTGTCATTCTCTCGTCTCATCTCTCTCTCTCTCCTCCCCTCGTGCTCACCTTTGACTCTCTCCGTGCCATACTCACGCTTGTTCTCTCTCGTTTTCCTTCTTCCGAACTCTCTGCCACAGTCTGTCGCCTTTCCACCAATTCTATCCCATTCTCCGTCCTTTCTTCTCCGACTTTCTTTCTCCTGGACCGTGGTATCGTCACCCACTTTATCTCACAACCTTTCTCTCCCTCTCTCTTATATTTTCTGTGTCTCCACTTCCCTCAACCCTCCACAGTTCCTACAACTTTGCTCTTCTTCTCTCTCTTCCAGCTTTCTCACTCTATTTCCCCATTTTCACGTGACCCTGTTTCCTTCTTTTTTCTGCCAACGACCTCTCCCCGTTTCTCCGCCGTTGGCTTCGCCCGTGGACCCTCTACGACCCTCTATTTCGTCGTTTTATAACACGATACTACGCCTTTCCGACGATCGCCAGTATAATACGACGTTCAGGGGTTCGATTCGTACATCCGGTGTTTAACTTTCAAGTCGCATCGATGATATTTCTGGAGAAGGGAGGGCAGAGAATCGAGCACAGGTTTTCGAGGTCGAGACACCAGGTTGTCCTGTTTTCACAGTGAAAAATTCCTTCGTGAATCCACCTCCCCCGCGGCCTCGTTAACGTTTGCCGCTCGTGTAATTCGGTGTTTATGAGCGGCTGAATGCTGGGTTTATAATGGAAGAACTCCTCGAGCGAAATGAAGCCTTGGAAATTCCTTCTTGGTCCATTTGGGCGATGATCTTCTCCCTCCCTTGGATCTAAGAATTCTAATATTTTCGACGTTACTTGAAAATTGGTACTTTTCGTTTACTCCTTTGGATTACACTGTTAGTACAGTAGGTCGCTGCATAACGCGATCAAAAAATTGCCCCCGTGAATGGAAAAAAAAAGAGAACATCGGTGGAACTTAATTTCGAAAGTGGTTAGGTTTTAGTTTTGCCTTTACCTTCACTTCAAGAGATTCTACACGTGTAATGAAAAAAACTTTACGTTTTCATTGTTTCAAAATAAGATAAAACGCGTATTATTTGCCGTTATATGAAAAAGAACTTTTTATTTAATTCTAAGTTCTTGAGCTCTGGGTCTCGTATAACACGAAATTCGTATCTCTTATTGTTTATTATTAGTTTAAATATTATTTATTTATTCGTATCTCCCGCGTTATGGGGGCTCCTACTGTACTGTAATTAACACTTAGCCAACCGCGCGCGCCACGCCTGACCGTACGCTGTTTGTGTTTTACAAAAGCAGAAAAGGTATTTTACGAATTGCGAACAACTCCAGTTCAAGGCAGACTTACAATAAAAGACAACGCGTTGATAAGAGAAAAGTGGGAGATCTCCCGGTCGGTCATGCAGCGACTTACTACACAGCAGGGAGATCTCCCCATTGAAATCAAAGAAGATCGAGTAATTTGTAACAGAGTTAGAGAAGTATATATACGGTGTTTCATAGAAGTAGTTCCTCTTAAATCATCGAATGGTAGGGTCTCCTCGAGGGCACGGTTAATCTCCCCCGCCGATCTAATCTAACTAAACTAAATGGAATTAAATGAGAGGGAGCTTCGTTAAACACGAGCAACGCCGCTCGAAATAATTGTCTTTCGCGATTACCGAAGCCACCCTCGTCGAGTCGCGAACACGTCGCGGCAACTTGACACGCGTTTCGGTTTCTTAACCTTGAGCCTCGTTATTCGTCGCAGTAAACCGTTAATCTCCACGCTCCATAGATCATATAAGAAGCAACGTGCTTTCGTTTTTATATTATAACTCAATTTGCCAGCGAATTCTTCGATCCTTCGTAATGCTACTTAATATTTTTACGCACTCTCGTAAGAAATGCGAGATTTCGGCGGCGAAGTGGTGGCCCGGACTTTGTCACCCAGGAAGAGAAAGCGCGCGGGTACCTGAGGGTACCATAAACTAAGCCCTTTCCCCGGAAAGTTGAACGAGGGGTGTTCAATTCTGACACGTCGTCGAGAATCGATTGAAAAATGTAGCGACTGTGTGATCGCCTGAACTTTTTGCTATTAACCTTTTTTGTGTTCTCGTTGTCTCGTTGGCGCGTTGCCCCAGTCAGCCCTCGCATTTGCCCTTCCAAAATGTCGCGTTTGGGTCCCTTGACGGGGGTGATTTTTGGGTGGGTGGCTAAGACTCCCACTCACGTTCGGGCCTTGGTCACCGCCCAACGCCAACCACTCACCCTCAAGGAGAGGATGTTTTGCGTGAAGTACGCGCCACTCACGTTCGGGCCTTGGTCACCGCCCAACGCCAACCACTCACCCTCAAGGAGGGGGTGTTCTGCGTGAAGTACGCATCACCTGGGCTTATGGGAAAAACCCAGGGTAACGGTACCGCTGGCTCGCGAGAACGTGCCTCGGCTCGCGCAGGTTTATGATACGTCAATTGCTATTGAGATGCACGAAGAAAACTCCAAATTCTCCGCTTTTACGAGAGGTTTGGAGCCCTCTTGACAATAAGGAATAATTAACGAACGAAAAGATTAAACGCGTATTCAAACCTTAATCTCAAAAATAGCAGAGAGTCGCGTCCGTAAACCTGGTCTAACTTAAGTATCCTTAACAAGGGGGCTCCAACGGTTTTTCGGAGCAACGCGGAATACGACGCGGAGAAGACACTTTGGAAATAGCCGTCGAGCGAGACGGACACCGAAGCATTTAGCAGTCGCTTATCACTACACTTTAATACATTTTTAGTTAATACCCTATCCTGTGTTAAATCTACTTAAGTTGTGCAAACACTCTCGTCAATCCCTGTATATTGAGTTAAATATGCGCTGTATGATTACTCCCGAAAATATACGGATACTGAAGAAACGACCATTAAACATGGCAAAGGCGAAAATATTCATATTTCAAATATTATATTTTCACTAAGTATCCGAATATTTGTGTAACATTGCAATTGAAGATAATTGTGAATAATTTATGTTACAATGTCATATTTTAAAGTATGATAAGTGACGTTTCATAACGAAAAAAAAGCATCGATCTAATCCTTTCATAATTGACTGAAATATATGAAATATATGAACGAGAAGCTTATGTGGTATTCGAATATTTTTGGGAGTAACCGTATGTACAAACAGAAAATTTGTATTTGTTATAGAAACATGATACAACATATAGGAAAAACGTCATCGTATTTTCTTGAATATTTTAGCAAAAAAGAATTTCAGTAATTTCGATAATTTTTCAATATTTTATTCAATTATTTCAGTAATTTTAAGTAGTAGTGATACAGGATAAAAGCCATCGAATTGTATCCAATGGTTTGTAAAAAAAATTCTCATAAATCCTCGAGATTTTAATATTTCTAATCGTTTAAAAACCCAGATGAAATTTTCTTAATAAACAAAGACCTACAGCTCCATTAATTAAAAACCCTTAAAAATCTTGAATAAAATCCTGAAAAATCTTAAATAATTTTAAGTGTCATACAGGATAATATCATCGAATTTTTTTAATTTTAATTGTTTTTTTTTTGCAAAAAATGCTTTCGAATTATCTCGTGGTCGGGCGTCTCCGAATAGGATGTAACTTCTACCAGCAAACTGCCAACTACGAGTTATCTCGTAGCTTGGCAGTCAACGTGTTAATAGTTTATGAAAACAAATTCTCACAAATTCCCGTAATTTCAACATTTCCAACTTTCCAAAATCGCAGTAGAAATTCTCTCAACAAACAGCAACCTACAGCTCCATTAATTTCCCTTTAGAGAACCCTGAAAAATCCCGAATAATTTTAAGTGTCATACAGGATAAAATCATCGAATTCTATTTAATATTTTATCAACCAAAATTCTCACAAATTCCGGTAATTTCAATACTTCCAACTTTCCGAAATCCCAGTAGAAATTCTCTCAGCACACAGCAACCTACAGCTCCATTAATTTCCCTTCAAAGGACCCTGAAAATTTCCAAATTGCACGAGTCTCCAGACAGAACGCGTGAAACAAGAGTGTACAAGACTAAACTACCCCCATTGCGTCGTGTTTCTCGCGAGCTCACGGCTCTAATTGCTCGAATTTCACGTGGAAAAACGTTCCTCTGGCACACATTCGTGGCGTTTCGTTGTTCCGTCTGACTTCTCCTGACTCGAATACGGGCTGGTTCGTTTGAGCAGAAACGGATTTCAGGATACGCGAACGACAAAGGTACCTCATGGTCGATCGATAACAGCCAGCGTTGACTTCGACAAACGGGGGGCTCTGTTACACAGAGTAGTAGACACTTTGATGGAAGACTTTTTCACGGTGGAACGGGCTACGATCGTCCAAGGTTCGCCTTACTGGATCGTTAAGAACTCCCGCTCGAAGAGTTTCAGAGACTTCTGCGTCTCGATACTCTTACAACTGTTCCATTTTTATGAATGAACGTCAACTTCATATTTCTCCGGATATACTTTAGATTTTTCGTTTGGTTGAGCTTTTCTGAGACTTGAGAATTGTCCCACTGATAAGATTACTTTGATATAGTAACTTTTCTTCAACCCCTAGCTTTACAATTTTTTGTAACAACTATGCATCAGGTATTTACTGTTTCAATACCACGTCAGGTAAAAGAAGAATTATATTTTCGCTTTTTGGGCACCTGAAGCTTAGGAAAACCGCAGGCAAAAGCGCATTTTTGACTTTAATCCATTGCCATTTAGTAGAATAATTTTTTTAAATCTGTGATCAAGGTTGAAATGACAACGAAACTTTCAAAGATTAAAAAAGCATTTATTCAATTTTTTCTTAGAGTAAAGTCGTCAAGAGTAAAGTCAAGAGTAAAGTCGTCAAGGATATTCGCGCACCACGACTTATCACTCTGAATGTTACAAACATTGCAGATCTTTACTGCTAATTTTACGCAGCCGAAAGATGAATGAACGTATATATAAAGCACCAATATCGTAACTTTTCTTGTCGCCAAAAAAGAAAAATCACAAAATCTGCCGTCTAAACCCTAATACCCCCTTAACAGATAAATATATTAATCAAATTTTAGACATCGTCGCGAAGTCAAGTACATGCGAAACTTGTGAAAAATGGAAAAGGTCAAGATTTGACACGGTCCAGCAGCTTCGTCCTCTTGCAAGGAGACGCGATAATTGCCCGAGAACGAATGGATCTTTGACGAAAGATTTCTTCGTACGTTTCTGCCCGTGAGCTGAGCTAGACGCGCAGAACCCGATATTACAACGCAAACATAGAAACCAGAGAGCGGTTTCTTGGGGTCGTCGTACCTTAGATCGATCTTCCGACCCGGGGTTTGCCAGGCGGGGTCGCCGCGAAGGCAGTTTCCTCTGGGCGAGGAACGAAACGCCGCTCGTATTCTTTCGTAACGCGGTTATCTTGCCGTTATGACTGGTTCACGATCCCTCGTCGCCTTTAGGGGATGAATAACGCCGAGCTTTCGTGTATAAGAGCCACAAAAGCTTGGAAAACATGGGGTTGCGTTCGACAGTTTGATCGAACAACGATTTCACCTTGATGCTACATTTTTCCGTTTATTTTCTATCGAAACATTTTGCAGGAAAGATTGGATAAAATACAGATGTATATTTACATTATATGTAACATTTTGTTTTCGTTTGTGACAAATTCTGTGTTAAAGTACGAAAGATATTTAGAGAGACGAGATCGAAGATTGAGATTGCAGGAAGAATTATTGTCGCGAGGAACGCGATACGCAACGACGTAAATCATGATTTTGTTCACGCAAACGCGTGCCAAGCATCGATCTCTCCCCGCCAACCCCATAAAACCTTTTCCCACCGAGGCATCGTCAATATTGGCCATTTCTGAGAGAACCATGCACCCGTCAAGGCCACTATTTTCCCGCGCTCTAGATGGCACAGTAAGTGACACGCAAAAATAATACAATATTCTGTCAACTATCTCTCCGATAAGTGACTGCTTTTCTTTATGTTTACACGCAATTTTCTTCGTAGCAACTATTTCTCTCTCGGCTAAAATTGATCCTTTAGAAATGAAATATTTCCAGCTTTCACGTGTGTGTACTAAGATTATCCTGGTTTCGCTTGAAATTTTCGTTCACCTCTGAAGTACAATTTTTCTTCTAAACGAATGAAATTTTATTTTGCCAAGATCGAATGTTCAACAACGTCTCGTCGAAAGACGAAGAAAGAGATTCATCTCTGCTCTGCCGGAATCGATCGCTCGGCTTCGCTAATGCCGGTATCAGTATTATAACGGCCGGTGTTAAATGGAACGCCGCGTGACCCACATACGAATTCGGAATGGGGTCAGAGAAAATCGCTGGATTTAGGTCAGGGGAATTTACATCGTCGTCGGGACCGAGCGACGGTGCAGCAATTTTGCCCGTTGTCCTTCGCGTTTGACGTCATCGATTTCTACACGCGTCACACGTTGCATCGCTGGAGAATTGTATTGTTTGCCGGGGAAGGGGCTACCGATGAACACTTTGTCCGTGAACGAAACGTAGCCAGGTTTTTGCATCATTTATTATATTGGCCAACCTGAGGCCGACTCGATTCGAATCGATTTATCATTTATTTACCATCGAGCAATCGATTCGATACAAAGCACGTTCAACTTTTCTTCGATGCTATTTCGTTGCGGTTTAGAATTGTGCTTTTCATCTCGTTTAAAGAAAATTCGATCGCTTCGAAATTCCGTGTAATACGAGTTTGAGAAAAATTCTTCTCCTTGCACTTTTGTAATATTAAATTCGTGCACATGAAATGTCGTTTAGATACAGAAAATATTTAATCCAAATAGTTTCCACATGATTCTATACACTTTTCCTAACGATCAACTAGTTTTATTATTTCAAATTTATGAAAGTCATTAGTAGACTGCGGATTCTTATGCAAATTCATATTTTCGTGAATGTAATTGAAAAAATAGAAGATAGGTAGGTAACTGTTTTATTCGCTAAATATCATAACGAGTACTATATTTTAGGATTATTTATATATTTTTGCTTATTATGTGCATTCTGTGTATTTTTGTGTTTAAAATTTTCCATAAATGCATAAAAATCCGCAGTCTAGTCGTTAGTCTTTGAATGCTGCTTTTACAGTGTCTTCATTTCGGGATAATTTATTTGTTAAAAAATTGTTCAGGTGAATAGGGGAGAATGTAGAAAAATTTCATATTCTTTATGCTGGATTGTTTTCAATAATTTTTCTTAAAACGTTATCATTGACAACCTGATCTAATCTCCCTCCTAGCTCATTTCCAATGAAAAGTCACTAATCTTGAATTTTGCATACCAACGTTGAAGTGTCTTAACATTTGCACAACCTTCTTCAAATGCTAAATTTACATTTTCAGCAGTCCTTATCACAGTTCTACCAAGTTTAAACTTATATAAAAAAATTATGCGAATATCCCGATTATTCATCACGTCAGATAATAGCGTCCAAACAATTGTATTACAAATTTTCATACTATTCAACACACGTGTACTACAGCAAATTCCTCCTTGTCGACTATTGTTCATAAAAATTTACGATAGTACAAAATTTAATATATTGTATAAAAAAGAAGCGACATTTCATTTGCACCAATCTAATAATAAATGCACGTCTCGTTTTTGCATGCTTTTTTCCATATTCTAAATTATTCGCAATGTCTCAAGTTGTCCGCAAAAAATATGCAAAAATTTCCTTCCAAAATGCGATATATCCCGTTTCCCGGTTGATTTATTTCCACGATAGATTCGCGTTACACGCAGAAAGGCGCGTCGACCGAGCTTTATCTTGTTTTATGGCCTCGAAAAAAGGGGTACACGCTTCCGTGGTACGTTTGTCACTTAACAATTACGATAACGCGTTGTTCGCATATCTAATTCCGTGGTTATTTACGTGAACGTGGTGGTGTTCGTATAAAAAGCAGGAGAGAAAAATATTTAAGCGACATGCACCTGCGGGGTGCGAGAAGGGAGATCGATCTATCGTGCAACGACCCCGAGCAGGGAAAAATCAAAGGAGTCGAGGAGCGGTGCAGCTTTGTTTCTTGGTAAAGGCACGCCACGTTTCGCGACCTATTTCGTGTGTTTCCTTCGTGGAAGCTCGTTATCGCGCCGCGAGAGGTTCCTCGAACAACCCCTCCCGCCCCTCCACACCTTTATTTTGCTTTTTATTGCACGGAAATTTTATTAACGTCGTATAACGGGGTGATAAAAATATTTCGATTGAACGTATAAAAGTGTTATCAAGCTTCAGATTAATATTCTTATCGTGACCGTTTGAACGTTAATCCTGGAAAATTCGGTAAATTTTTCTAGACAATCCTCGTCACATTTAACGAAGAATCTGAAGCAAAGGAAGGGTCAAAACGAATTTTTCGATTAAATGCGTAAAAATTTTAGGAAGCTTCAGATTAATATTCTCATAATAACCATTCAAACGTTAAAATAAGCCAGCATTAACTGATCCTGGAAATTTCAATAATCAGTATTTCCAGACAGTTCTCGTTACATTCGATAAAGAATCGAACAAAAGGAGGATCGAAAAGATTTCTTCGACTAAAAGCATAAAAATTTTAGGAAGCTTCAGATTAATATTCTTGTAATGCCACTCAGACGTTAAAATCTGTTTGAATTAATTGATCCTGGAAAATTTAGTAAATTTTTCTTAGACAATCCTCGTCACATTTGATAAAGAATCTAACAAAAGCAAGACCTAAAATATTTCTTCTATTATAATATATTTTATATACATTTTCTATCGTAATAAATATTTTTATTGTTAATACAACAATTAAATGTTCAGTGAAACGGTAAAATAAATTATTTTGGACAATCCTCGTCACATTTGATAAAGAATCTAACAAAAGCAAGACCTAAAATATTTCTTCTATTATAATATATTTAATATACATTTTCTATCGTAATAAATATTTTTATTGTTAATACAACAATTAAATGTTCAGTGAAACGGTAAAATAAATTTTTTTGGACAATCCTCGTCACATTTGATAAAAAATCTAACAAAAGCATATACATTTTCTATCGTAATAAATAGTTTTATTATTAATACAACAATTAAATGTCCAGTGAAACACTAAGATGAGCCTGAATCAGTTGATCCTGGCAAATTGAGTAATCAATATTTCTAGACAATCCCCGTCACATTTAATAAAGAAGCGAGCAGGAAAAGAGGGTCAAACCCTTTCGTCCACCCTGTCGTCGTACCTTTGAAAGGGCGGTATCATCGTCGCGACACATTCTCCACGGAAGAAGGGTCGTTTTGGCAGGTGGTTCAGCGTCCATTAGCTCTCGCGGCGACCAGGGACGACCGGTTGTTTTCCTAAGGAGGGTTACACGGCGGTGTAAGAAGAAACGCCATCGGTAGAGATAGGATTTACGCGATCGTTAATAGGATCTCGTCTTAAGAGGGGCTTCGTTTAAACTTTAAACCCCCGCTTCATCTTCGTTCGCTTCGTCTGTCGTTGCGCGCTCGATAGCTGGCTGTAAAGTGTGTCGATGGACGATACCGATCGCACCCCCGGAACAAACGAAGAGAAAGAGAGAGAAAGAGGGAGAGAGTTCCCTCCGCGTCGAGGGTTAATCGAGGGCTAATCGTTTCGAAACCAGAACACGCGACACCCTATACACACCGACGCGCGACGCCTCCGGCGATCGTCATTATTAGCTTCGAGGGTTGCGGCGGATCGTTTGTGTCTCTAATGCTCCGTTTTGGTGACCGAAATGGCCGCTGAAATTGCTATTATTACGCGTTATTTTCTATGTTTAATGTGAAAAGTGAAAATAGCCGTTGAACTGAAGGAAACATGGGGAGGTTTTAAAATAGCACTGTGAAGAGTTGTATACGCCTATTCATAAGTCATTTAGGTCGTTTCAGTAGAATTTTCAATGGACAGACGTAGGAGTGGTTCTTCAAATTTTTACCAGATTTCAATCTTTTTCGTACTGGCTTGGGAATAGTTCTAAATTTTCTTTTATAAACGAATTCTTGTTTGGTAATTCTTTTATTTATCATTGCGTATATTTTGAGGAACGAAATGAGTTCTTCCTTTTCTTCGGGAAAACAGAATATTGAATTCATATTCATACATCACACACGTTCATAAGTGTTAGGACACTTACTGAATGCGAAATTAACCTAAACAGTCATTCCAAAATTATTAAGATCCTGAGAAAAATAATTCAGTCTAGAATTTCGTGGTAGAACGAGTAGCTACGATAAACCATCTAAATAACTATTTCTATTTAATGTGCTGTTGTAAAAATAAGGTCTCAATAGCGTGTCATTGATTATGCCACACGAAACATTGTCACGAAGTTGAGTTTGAAAACGAGTTTGTTGTAGGTCGTTGAACTTATCTCGGCAACCATTTTCGTATGATATAAAAGGGATTATTTCGAAATTATTATTACGAAATCCATTGCAAATTTGAAAAATCTATTCAAGCCATCGTATTGCGTATAAAAAATAATCAATCTTTGTCCTCTTCTGTTTTCCTCACAAATCTACCACTTACGAGAAAAACGTTGTATTTGTCACTGATTTGTCGCTGATTTTTATAAGCAAACTAGGTTGTTTATGTCCAAGTCTAATTTTTCTTACTCTTCTGGACTTTCGAAAAATCTGAAAAAATTCTAGAATACTTATCAAAGTCTCTGCTATATTACACAATTGTTCGTTCAATCAAATATTTTCTAATGCAAATAAAAATTCGTTTGGAAGAAATACAAGAGTGAAATTTTGCTTGGGTCATCAACCACCCGGATTGCCTAACAAACATAATAAGTGTCCTAATACTTATGAACGACAGTGTGCGTGGTCTTTTGAACGATGTTTGACAGAGATTTAAAAAATAACCTCGAGCTGATTTATCGAAGGGTGTGATGGACCCTGAGATGGAACTCTGAGTGAAGTAAATAATAATAATAACAATAACGCTTTCATTACACAAATAAGACAATATAGGAGCAAAGGCAAGGCGCAACTGCAACTGTTATTACACTTAACCCATTTACAATTATAATCGAGTGAGCAGAAATGAGATGCATAAATGATAGAACAGTAATGCATTAGTGTGAGTCGTGTAAAATCTTAGTCAGTTTGGGTGCGAGGATTGCTTGTTCCATTAAAATTCATAGAATAAATTATTTTTATCCTTTGATATGGATTTCCTTGTATAATTATGCAATTATCTCCTACACATCTCTTGATTCGTATCTTCGCTACATTTTCTTTCCGTCGATTATAATTTCGAAAATAATCAAATTCCGCTAAACGAAATCCTCGCTAAAATTTCTTCCATCGCTTACACAATCAAAATTTGAGCTGTTGCGTGGTGACAAGAGCTCGAAACAAGGATAAGGGTTGGAATGACGATAGGGAAGCAAGTAGGGTAGGAGAGAAAGGGGGAATTCGGCCATGGCATCGCGGTAGGATTTCGTTATGGGGTTGACTGACGTCACAGGCTTCGTGGGGAGTTCTCTCGACCTCCACGCCCTCCTGTACTCCGCCGTTGGTCGCTCGTACGCGAAATCAGGTCGATCGGCGCTATTGAACGGCCCCGCTTCCGGTCGAGCATCGTTCCCGGCGCTGCGTGGCCTTTACTCTGCCGCGACGCGGCGCGAAATTTGTTAACCTGCTGTCTCCGCATGAAAACACTATACGCGACAGTAAAAAAATTTCACAAGCTCCTCGAGGAACTTCCATCGACATGTTACACCCTCAAATATTTTCCTTCTTAGTCTTAGTTTTATCTGTATTTACAACGAGTCATCCTCTTTCACCATTACTCATACTGGACTCTTCACCTTCCAACTTTCCTAGAAAGTTCATCTTCCCTAAACCCTTAAATAGCCCTATTTTCTCCATTACCGCATTCATTCTCTGTTTTACCACGCGCACGTCACGTAACGTTAAACCTCTGTCAAATAAAGTTCTGTTTCTACGCAACGACGATCCTCGAGTGTTTTAATTCAATGTTACCCCAATATCTGCTCCGAGTTTCGAGGAATTGGAGCAAACCGGGCATCACAGACATTGTACGCGACTTCTTTCAGCTTCATCGAATTTTTCTATTTTTAACAATTTAATAACAGCGAAAGCAGTACATGATTCAAGAAGCTCTACTTAACACGTTTAGGACAGCGTGACCCACGATGGGTCATCGAGTGGTGACGCTTTTATTTGCAGACGTAACACACCGATAGGTCATTCCAGCATGAATAATATTGGATTTAGGGGATAAATTAAAAGGTGGTATTTCAATTATAAACTCTTGTTTATTTCTTTTATACGCGAGGAAGGCACGTCTCTACGCAATCGTAAGAGACCGATAAGACGCGAAAGAAAAAAGAAGCATATCAGCGTCCACCCATACTAAACAGATGGTTAATATGTTATTCTTCTGTATATGTTTATATTAACCTGTCTCAGTATGTTGATCATTTTTGCTGTTACCACTATACACGCGCACTCATTTCTCCTAATAATCCAACAAATAAGAACAGAGACTGAATAGACAACGTGACCCACCAGTGGGTCACCGAGTGATGTTCTCATTTTCCAACGTGACCCATGGATGAGACATTTTAGTATAGATGAGAAAAAAGATTATATGTATGACGATCAATATTTTGTAATATTCTAGGAGAAATCAGGTATATCTAACAGATGAAAAGATTAGAAACTGAAAAGTTGAGTATTATCACTGGGACAGCGCATGTCATGAATGCCGGGTCAAATATGACCCAATACTTAAATCTTTTTCGTACACAGCGAAGTCATAATTTTCTTTATTTTACCAGGCATTGTATTTTTTAAAATATTATACAAATATATTACGATCAAAATAATGGTGATATTTATAATATACGGTGACTCTTACTAATATTCGGACACCCTTTAGAACAGTATAACTTTTTTAAAATTGGACTTAACGACTTGAGTTTTTTTTAGAAGTTAGAAGGATTAGTATACTAGATGACGCGTATAAAATTTTTTGAAAATATTGCAATTTGTGGTAATCGCAAAGAAAATTGTAAAGGTCACATTCGACAACTTTTGTATCCGAGCCCGTAATGAAAATTTAGAAAATACGTTTTGTAGATTTATGCCAATTATATGCATGCTGAAAATTTTATCGAAATCGGTTAACCTTACTATGAGCTACAAATTGTTAAAGATTGTGAAAATCGCACTATTTTACGACGTTCGGCCTATAATTGTAATAAATCTGAAGATTCCTACATCTTTCGATGCCGGTCGCTTGTTTCTCCATCTACCGATTTCGATGAAATTTTCAGCATGTGTTTAATTGACATAAATCTACAAAACGTATGTTTTAAATTTTCGTTACAAACTCGGGTAAAAAAGTTGTAAACAGTGACCCTTACAATTTTCTTCGTGATTCCCACAAATTGCAATATTTTCAAAAAATTGTACACACGTCATCTAGTACACTAATCCTTCTAACTTCTAAAAAAACTCAAGTCGTTTGATCCAATTTAGAAAAAGTTATACTGTTCTAAAGAGTGTCCGAATATTAGTAAAAGTCACTGTACATAAGTTTGTGAACTCAGGAGTGCGGTATGCTAGCAGTAGCTTTACCCGCATATTTACTCAATAATATTTATATTGGAACTAAATGAAACGAAAGAATATCTTGATATTTATAATATAAGAAGAGGAGAGTCTTGACTCTGTTTTGAATGCCGGTTGAAACAGGAGACGTCTAAGAGTTCCCGCCATTCGAAGGTTAATGATAATAAACACTTCCGTAAAATCGAATCATCCGGTAATAACAAACTTCTCGTGAATTTCTCTGCCGTCCTGAACGTGTTAATATCTTTCCTCGATGAAAAAGAAAGTTCGATTGTTCTGCAACATGGTGTCGCACTCGAAGGGTTACTCACAACGGACACTTTTCAATAAAATAAATGCAGAAAAGGGCGTAGATTTCTTGTTCCCTCACTTAAATGTACACGAAGTTGCTTAGAAGCTCGATGAGAAGGGGGACTGCAAAAAGATTTCAACCGGACAAAAACGGGGCCCCGTTGTTCGCGAGCGAAGTGCGCGCCGAAACACGCTGCTCGTAATCATCCGGTCTACGGGAGCGTTTTTTTCGTCAGCGTGTTTCCTTTGTCCGACTGGCGTCGCGTTGTCGTCATTAACGATGCCTAACGAGCTAGACGAAGGCCCTGGAACAATATTCCTCGAAAGCGTAGTTGAGTGCCGGATTCAAGAAGTGGTAGAGGGACGGCTAGAGTAGGAGTGAGCCACTGAAGGCGTAGGAAACTCGAAGCCAGAAGAAAATAGTAAAATCTAGAAAGGTGACGGGAAGTCAATGTGAAGAAGATTGAAGGAAAAAAAGGAAAGCGTGTGAAACTGAAAAATGCTTTTATGAAAGGAAAGAGAAAGCGGAAATTACCGAGAGAAAGAAAGAAAAAAATGTTCAACGGCTCCTTTGCCGAAAATAGTAAAAGGAAAAGTTCGAAGAAGAATTTGACGGTGAAAAGAGGAAGGGACCGGTGGAAATGGGTAAAGCTCAAAGAGAGAGATGCATAAAGGACACCATGGAGAAAGGGTCAAAGAGGCTCTACCAGACGATTCAGGAAAGAAGAGAAGGAGGAAACAGGAAATAGGGGAGGAAACACGCCGGAAGAAGCGTAAAGGAGGCGAAGGAGGGTAGAGAAAGCTTTCTCAAGTCGCGAGTCCAAAGGGAACGCGCGCGAGGTTCGAACTTCCGCTAGAAATATTGACTTTGCCCGACTCCGAGGCCTTTTTCACGCTCTGGAAAAAAGCTCTTTCCCAGACACCCCCTTTCAACCTGTAATCGGTCGATTCCCCTCGTTTCGTCTACTCCTTGTTGCAAGCAATCTTATTTCGCCTGGCCTCTCTATTCTTTCGAGCAAACAGAGCGAATTTATGTCAACCACGTCGCCGAGCATGATTCCATCGAGCCCTTGGAACGTTCGCCGAGTCGTAGCGACGGTTGAGTGCGAGATTCGGTGAATGAAATGTTTTCATTTTCGATGCTTGTTGACTGGAATAAACTGTCGATGAATAGGGAACATTATTCCCTTTTCAGTTATTGTATTTCAGTTTCCTGTTTAACACCTTGCCGTATAGGTAATCACGAGTCAGACTCGTGTCATAGATTTTGGTCAAGATCTGATCGAAACAGTTATATCAATAAGAAATATTCATTTTAATTCCAATTTTCGATTTAATTTACAGAACTGAAGATTGCCAAATTTAATTAATTTATAATTCATTAGCTTTTCTTACTTAATACAGCACTAAAACAGGAAATAGCTGACGCTTAGATACACAGTCAGGAAAAGAAATCATACGTCAAGGGGTTAACAGTAGGGCGTTCTTCTATTCGAATATACATTTAAGGTCTTTGGGTCTTTTTTGACCCAGACCTTATGTGTAACAATTTTTGTTATCAGCACGCCATGACGTTAAGGGAATATAAACTTAATAACAGCAAAAGTTACTACAAAAATAAGAAGACAATGGGTCAGAAAAGACCCGAAGAGCGCACTAGGGATGCACCAATCTGAGGCGTCTAAAAATAGGTAAAGTTTGGGAACTTTTTCCGTAGGTAACTATTAAATGAAACGTTGCAACTTTTTCAGAGGACGTATACGTCACTTTCAGCTCTTTATTCCAATTTTGAAAATGTGAAAATGTTACATAATGGAGGAGTTATTTGCTAATTGCGAAACTTCTCCTGCTAGAACATTAATTTAAGGATTGAAACGTCTGAGATAAAAAATTCTTGTTGATTCATAAATAAAAATGTATTATCTACAATGTAGCTAAGGATTTTTCAAAAATTTTAATTGTTACAGAAATGATGGCGGTTTGAATAGGACAAACTTCTTCTTACCGAACAAAATCAACTTTAAACTTTTCTGAAAAATTAAATAATTGAGATATCGAAAGAATTTCGATTCATTTTTATTTATTAATCAGAAAGAATTTGATATTTCAGTCATTTCAATTCTTGCTAGTGGAGGATTGCCCCAGCATAAGACATTTCTCAGTATCTCCTCCATTTTGTAACATTATTACTTTTTTAAAATTGGAGAACGAAGCTGAAAGTTACGTTCATATCTTCGGAAAAATTCAAACTTTTCGCTTAGCAGTTACCTATGAAAAAAAATTCCCAAACTTTGCCTATTTTTGAACGCCTCTGTATAATGTACCCCATAAATAAAACATCTTTAGTGAAATGTTTCACGGACTTCATAAAATGTCCTTCGACGGCTTGTACACTGAATAAACTTGAAACAGATGTAGGTAAATAACGAACATGTTGTTTCTCAATTTCACCGTATTGCAACTTTTCGTTTTAACTAACAGGAAACACAGTGAAAGAAATACGTTTCTCTCGAAAACCTGGAAATTTTCCTTAATGTAGGCTTTTTATCGAACCGCTTTATCAGTTTCATGCCTGAAGTAGTTTCACGTGGCTCGAATGTGCAATTATGCTTCGGTGTACGTTCAAACGAAACTTTACCCAACAGTCTGAATAAACCGCAGCAGAATAACGAGCACAACAAAGAATTTCCCCGTTGTGTTTCCAATTTCGAACGACTAAAGCGAACTTCCTACAAAATAGAATAACCATATAAACTTCGATATTTTTTATTAAAATAATTAAACGACTACTCAGGGCAGTATCTGTTATATATTAACGAAATTTCCTCCACTTTCTGTTACAGAAACAAAGCATGATGGTTCGCCAACTGGAAGAGGAGCTGAGAATGCGGATGCGCGGACCGAGCGTCGAGTTGCAGCAGCAAATGGAGGTTTTGTACAACGAGAACGAGCATCTGACGCGAGAGATCGCCATACTTCGCGATACGATCAAGGTAAGAAGCTCATCCACTCTTCTGAACGAAAAAAAAAAAAAAACAAAGAAAATAGACAACAATTTGTTAGAAGTGCGTGAGAAACGTCCAAGAGAACATCGTCAATCCTCTACGTTCCAGTGTTTATCCCAATAGAATACACGTTGCGTGGTTTCCACGAGACAAAAAACGTAACCCTGAACTTTCTATTTTCCTGAATTAAAATTCTATTTGAAACGGTACAGGGCATTCTGCCCGAAAATCCCCTTTTATAATACGAGGAGATTGGTCACGACGTCCCGGCGTCTGGCCAGTGGAAAATAATGAATTTTGCGAGGAAGAATGGCTCGTCGTTGGCTCTTGTTCAGATTGGAATTCGCCGGAAGAATGGCTGTTCACTGGCGGGATCATTATAATCGCGGATAATGGGAGGATAGAAGGCGCGAAACGAGAGCAAAGAAGGCAGATGGGAGGTCGTGAATTTCAAAACCCGTCCTTTTCGTCGTACAATCTCGTTCCTCTCGTTTCCTGTCCTCTGTGTGAACAATATATATATATATATGCTAGATTCAATATCTGCCTCCGTTATTTGTACAGTCATTCCCTGTCAATAGTCAGTCTACTTTCTTTTTTTTTAAACACATTCGTGTATCGTTTGTGTCATTCTTTCGATGAGTAGTGGTACAGCGATGGCTAGCAGGTTCAAAGAACCCAAAATGATGTGTGTACTGTGTAGATGCAACTGGAGTTACACTTCTGTTTGTAAGTACTAAAACATTCGTCGAATGTAAAGAATAACGTAAACGGTCATTACGAATATTAAAATCCTGAAAAAAATTATTCAGTCTGGAATTTGATTTCATTAACACTAGGTTTACGGGACGCGCCATTTTTACGCATTTCGAATTTCACAGGGAAAATTACGGAAACCGTTTACATTTCTCTCCTACCATTTATGTTTGTTATAAATTTTAAATAAGTATATAATATCACATAGTTTTATTTATAAGTTAATAGTGTATAATAAGTTGTTTTTTATAGAAAATATGCGGTTTCGTTCACTCGTCAATTTGACGCGTGTCCGTAGAGATAGGTATATAAGAAATGTCCGTAAGCCTAGTGTTAAATACAGTAAATTCTCTACAAGAGTCAGTAAGTTTGGATTCTATAAGTGACAGTATAGATGGTCCTACGCCTAGGCTGCGACATTGCTGTGCCCATGTTATCTCGCTCGCAGTCAGTCAAGCCTGTAACGCTACACCAGTCGGTTTCCTTTACGAGATTTAACGGCTCCACAAATCATAATAGAAAAATATAATTTCTTTAATTTTACTTTTTTTCATCTAGAATTTTTTTTAACATGTTGGTGAGATTTTCCTGATGAAAATGATATCGAACACGATATAATTTCAACAACATTTACTTATTAACACTGTCAGGTTCCTGTCAGGCAGCCACAAGAAAATACATTTTAAGCATTGGATTATAGTATTATGCTTTATAATTTTTTTTTTCAATTGCAAATAATGTCTAGCTAGCTATGACGTTCAAAATTTTTAGTTGACAACATTTATTTTATTTTAATTATTCTAAACATTTGAGGCTCTCCAGTCACTGATGACCACCATGGCCATATCGAGGAAACAATCTAACGTTAAAACTTATTGAGTGATTAATTTAATTTCATAATATATCGCTTTACCGAGCCACCGTTTAGTTGCCAATTGTTTATCACATAGAGGCGGCCTACCGGCCTACCTCCACGAAAAAAAAGAAAAAATGTAGGGTCAATTCCACAAGTGTCAGCAAAATGTAGGGTCGATTCGACAAGTGTCAGTAAAATGTAGGGTCGGTTCGACAAGTGTCAGTAAAATGTAGGGTCGGTTCGACAAGTGTCAGTAAAATGTAGGGTCGATAGCAGCAGAAAAGCTGCTAAACAATTAGAATTAAATGTAACGATAGAAATTATTGCAATAATGCGTAATGCAATTGAAAAATTGAAAGAATCAAAAGAAAAATCGCGAATTCGTATCTTTTTCGATTCTAGAATATAAGAAAATTTGAATAAAATACGCGACGAGAATTGGGGAGAAGCATAAGTTAAACGCGTAAAAATATTCAATAATAAACGAACTAGGGATGAAGCTATTATTTCAATACGCGATGCACTGACTCTAGTATTTACTAAAATTCAAAAATTCTCGTATAAATTCCGAAAATAGATTATTAATTACGGTAAACTACTGAGACGGTTTAATTTAGGGTGGGCATAGTGCACTCGTTCAAATCAACTCACAATATAAAATACAATAATACAACTAACTACTTAACATGCAAATCATGCAAATTCGTTGGATGGTAAATTATTAGTAAACAAAATAGCAAGTCATAAAATAAATTCAATATCAGAGAAAATATATGAAAAATTTCAAATTAATTTCAATTGCTGGAAGAAAAGTAACGAAAAGGCAACCTCTCAAAGTCATTTCAATATCCTATTCGACAAGTCTGAAGAACAACGATGACTAAAATTCAAATGTTTATTTCCCTAAACCTTCAAAATAATTTCGAAATATTTTATTCGAAGCGGAGTATTCCAAGTCAGTATCGATTATTGAAGAAATTATTTGATTGTATTTAAAAGAACCGAAAGGAGAATATTTAAAGTCTGATATTAAATGTCTAGCAGCAAGTACCAGTAATTGGTAAAATGACTTCTATTTGTTTTAAAAGGAAAATTTCTAATAGGTATTAGTTAAAATGAATTGTTATTCAGTCTATTGTATTGAAATTCTAATTGATTCTAATGTATACAAGTGTTACAAGAAGGCTGAGTGTGTACAGTGTGGACATAGGCTAGCTGGTAGCCCCCGACCACTCTATTCACATCTCAGAACCTCCAGGTCAAAATATACCGCGAAGTGTCTATGGCCCAGTATAAAGGGTGAATAAATTCACAGGACATCGGCGGTTCCTTATATACCTGCGGTACCCTCTCCCCAAAGTCATTAGCAAAATCGTCGGTTAGGTCAGGCGGGAAATTTTCGCGGGAGATTATCGCGGGAGATTTCCGTTATCGTAACACGGTATAATTTATCAATTTTCACAATTTTGTTATAAATTCTTTAATTCTCTTATTTTTATTATTAATTCTATTAAATTCTTCAATGGAAACATAGGTTTTAGCGTTCTCGTTACTTACTCGTGGTTAAATTAATTTCGTAGGGATTAAAAATCAGGTTGACCTGTGGTCGTACATTAAAAATAACCATAGTACAGCTAAATTTATCGTGATAAATAATTCTCTTTACACGAATCGAAAATGTATTCAACGTTTGTTTGTTATAATATCGTGAAATGAATTATTTGTGCAGTTCTGTGCATTTTCTGTGCAGTTCAACCTAATTTACTTAAATTTACATTGCGAGACAGTATACTGTAACAAGTAGTAACAAGCAAACGTTGAATAAATTCCTAATTCGTATTAAAAAAATTATTTAACACAATAATTTCAGCTTTATTATGATTATTCTTGATAAATGACCACAGGTCAACTTGATTTTTAATCGTTATAATCTTTAAATTCAGTGTGAATAGAGAAAATGTGTAATATAATTCATTTCACGATATTATAACAAACAAACATTGAATACATTTTTCATTCGTGTAAAAAGAATTATTTAACACGATAAATTTAGCTGTACTATGGTTATTTTTAATCTACGACCACAGGTCAACCTGATTTTTAATCCCTACGAAATTAATTTAACCACGAGTAAGTAACGAGAACGCTAAAACCTATGTTTCCATTGAAGAATATTGTAAAAACGTATAAATTGTTATATGCAATGTTATAACAAATTGTCGGAAGTATAAATTTATAACAAAATTGTGAAAATTGATAAATTATACCGTGTTACGATATCGGAAATCTCCCGCGAAAATCTCCCGCGAAAATTTCCCGCCTGACCTAACGGACGATTTTGCTAATGACTTTGGGGAGAGGGTACCGCAGGTATATAAGGACCCTCCGATGTCCCGCGAACTTATTCACCCTTTATACTGGGCCCTAGACACTTCTTTTTGCTAGTGAAACATAAGAAACTCGAGCAAAACATAAGAAATTCGAGTCAGAGTCGTTGTCGTTATTACATCGAACTAAACACGAAGCTACGTGCCATTTTGAAAGTAAAACTATCGCGAGTTGCTCTCGAGAGTATCTCTCGCGAGTGGACACTGCCCCTGAGCTTGACTGTCGGAGAGCATAGCTCAACTGTCTGAGAGTAAACGTGTCGAGACTTGCTCTCGTATGGATACGTAACCGTAGTGCTGTCGGACAGTTGCTCTGGAAACACAATGCAGATCGTATTCTTGAGGGAACTTTCGTACGTGTAAAAAATGTCAGGAAAAAAAGATTGATTGAGAAATGAGACACGCTTCTGGTTTGATCTTTCTCCCAAGCTGATCCGTTCGTTGCGTACTTGAATTCGGTGCACTAGCTTCTTGAATGCAGCGGCACTTAATTCACACGAACGAATATGCTAAGTACGTAAATTTATTCGAAATCCACGCACAATCGAAACCGCTTTATTCGGGGGAGCACTGAATTTTCTGCACACTATGATCGCACGGTACAAACGTCGTTCGTCGACTCACTCGTTCGGTGGGTCTCTAGACAGCAACTGCGTACGTGACGGTTTGCCCGATTTCTGCTCCCGGGCACGCAGCATTCTGAGAAAAATCCTAGGCGTGTGAGTAACCCTCAAGTACGTATGCTTGAGCCTAGTCAACTTCACGTACCAAAACATTGCGCGAGGCTCGCGATGTTTTTTCTAGGGAAACAGAAGAAACTCGAGCCAGAGTCGTTGTCTGTATTATGTACATGGAACTATACATGAAACTACGTGCCATTTAGAAAGTAAAACTATCGCGAGAGAGAGCGATTGCTCTCGAGAGTATCTCTCGCGAGTGGACATTATTGCTCTCGAGAGTATCTCTCGCGAGTGGACACTGCCCCTGAGCTGGACTGTCCGAGAGCATAGTTCTACTGTCTAAGAGTAAACGTGTCGAGACTTGCTCTCTAATGGATACGTAATCATACTGCTGTCGAACAGTTGCTTTCGAAAGAGGAAGTAGTTTCGTATTCTTGAGAGAACTCTCGTGCGAGTAAAAAATGTCAGGAATAGCAATTAGTCGAGAAATGAAATTGAAAATGTTCTGGGAAAACTTCTAGGCCTTAGCTTCTTGGAACTCGTGATATTTCTTGCGAGCCAAACATAAGACACGCGAGCCTGTGTCGCTGTACGTACATCAAGCCAAACATAAACCTAGTTGTCTGTTCGCGCACAGAAAAGAGTTAGCGGGAAAAGAATTTTCTGATTTTATATTACTTTTATTGGCAAAACCGAGAATAAACGTCACACACGTGGTCGTAATACAATACAATACGCCATACTTTTTTTCGCTCGACGCATGCGCGATCGCCGCTCGGCAGACTGTGAGCTGATTTGAAACGTGTGTGACCACCCTAAGTTGAACCGTCTCAGTAGTTTACCGTAATTAATAATCTATTTTCGGAATTTATACGAGAATTTTTGAATTTTAGTAAATACTAGAGTCAGTGCATCGCGTATTGAAATAATAGCTTATACAGATAATCTTTTGAAATTACTCTTAATTAGGGAAAATCTTGAATCTTGTATGGAAGATGAAGATTTTCAGGAAATATTTATTTTTCAACAATGAATTTTTGTTTTATCGATTAATAACGTACGAAATGATTTTTGGAAAATTTTCTTCGTTTGAACGTTCAGTTGCATTACGCATTATTGCAATAATTTCTATCGTTATATTTAATTCTAATTGTTTAGCAGCTTTTCTGCTGCTATCGACCCTACATTTTACTGACACTTGTGGAATCGACCTTACATTTTTTTTTTTCTTTACTTGGAGGTAGGCCGACTCTGTGTGATAAACAATTGGCAAGTAAACGGTGGCTCGCTAAAGCGATATATTATGAAATTAAATTAATCACTCAATAAGTATTAATATTAGATTGTTTCCTCGATATGACCATGATGGTCATCATTGACTGGAGTGCCTCAAATGTTTAGAATAATTAAAATAAAATAAATGTTGTCAACTAAATTTTGAACGTCATAGCTAGCTAGACATTATTTTCAATTGAAAAAAAAAATAATAAAGCATAATACTGTAATCCTGTGCTTAAAATGTATTTTCTTGTGGCCGTCTGACAGCAACCCGTAAATCTGAACATTTACTTATTCACTGTCACGCCAGACAGTGAACGTGTTAATAAGTAAATGTTGTTCAAATTATGTCGTGTTTGAAGAAAAATTTCGGGATAAAAAGACGTAAAATTAAAAAAGTTGGTATTTAAATCGCTTGGTTGCCTCGACTGACGTTTTATGCTTATCTTTTATTCGCCGTCCTTGTCTACGTTCGGCAAACTACAAAGGCGGGCGCGAGGCTCGAAAACGTAGTCCCTGACTCTACGAGTGTCAGGTTTAGCTTCCTTGCGGTCTGTCACTTGTGGAGTATATACTCTACCTATTTCCATTTAAGATGCCATCATAAAAATAAAATGCTAATAGTGTCGTTGATTATGCCACATCAAAGATTGACACGAAATTCTATTTGAAAACGAATTTTGTTATAGATCGTTGAGCTTGTCTCAGCAACCATTTGAAAAAATTGTAGTATCGTCATTACGCGGGAAACATTACAAATTTATAAAAATTAAGCCATCGTATTGCTTATAAAAATAACGAAACTTTCCCCTCTTCTATTTTCCTCGCGAATCTACCACTTACGAGAAAAACGCTGGAAATTAACTGCGTGAACATGCTAACTTTAGTGGGGAAATGCAATTTAAATCATATACTATTCTGTGAGAACATTATAGACTGAATGGATATACACCGCCGTTCGTAAGCGTTAGGACAACTATTATTTATTTTGAAACTTAACAATAACAGGAACGACGTGAGGTCAAGCTGGTCTAAACGGAAAACTTTTCTTTATACACGCTTGGAATAAGAAGGAAGTAAATGGAAATAGAACAAGATAGGAGAGAAGAAAGTCCAGGAAAGTTTAGCAGTGCATCTGCTTGAACTCACGCACGCCTGGACGTCACATGTGCGTCCAAGACTCGGCGACTCGCGAATCTACCACTTACGAGAAAAACGCTGGAAATTAACTGCGTGAACATGCTAACTTTAGCGGGGAAATGCAATTTAAATCATATACTATTCTGTGAGAACGTTATAGACTGAATGGATATACACCGCCGTTCGTAAGCGTTAGGACAACTATTATTTATTTTGAAACATAACAATAACAGGAACGACGTGAGGTCAAGCTGGTCTAAACGGAAAACTTTTCTTTATACACGCTTGGAATAAGAAGGAAGTAAATGGAAATAGAACAAGATAGGAGAGAAGAAAGTCCAGGAAAGTTTAGCAGTGCATCTGCTTGAACTCACGCACGCCTGGACGTCACATGTGCGTCCAAGACTCGGCGAATTGGAATGAAGGCTTGGGAAAAAGTCAAAAGGGTAGAATAATTCTCGAAAGTGAAGCTTGAAAAAACCTTGGGTACATCCTGGCAAGGATAGCAATGCACAGTGGGCCAGAAGCTCCGAAAAAGTGGCCAAGACATTTCTGAAACTTGCTACTTAGGGGTTTTCGAAGTCGCTGATAACAAGTCTAACTCTAAAAATTCAGAATTCAAAATAGCGGATTCACAACGGTTGCTATAATATTAAAAAAATAAGTCTGTAGTTTGCCTACAATTTCTGTAGTTTACGAAGAGTTTCTGTAGAGTAGGTATATGAAAAGAAGAATTCACACTGCATGTAAATCCATAAGTCTAATAATATTATCAAATTCCCAAAGATATTATCACAAGAATAAATACATGTTTGGAAGCGAATGGACATCTCCTTGAACATCTAATAAAATAATTTTCAAAGCAGAATATATTAAGATTTTTCCGCTGTAACTCCTTAACTATGCAGAATAAAAAAAATGCCTTAGATAAAAGTTGTTGGGTTCAACATTAGAACAATACTAATGGAACAGGAATTGTTGAATCAACAAAATATTTTGTTCACAACTATAATGTAGTATAACGATAAGTCTTCCTTACGTTAATTTTCTATTTAGTTTTCGGTCATTTTCTGGGACCTCCTGGGCCACTGTACAATGGCGTAACAGCCACACCTCTTTCAATCTCGAGGTTCGATTGAACTTCGATCGAGGGAAGATACAGTATCGTTGGAAAATTCGTGGAATCTTAGCTGAGATTTGCTAGAAGCTACAGAACCACCGTTAATCTCGAGACGGTCCAATTTGAACGGAGCGCAACACGAGAGGCGAGCCGTGTTCCTTTAGAGTTTATTGATCCAACGGCACTGGCTTCGGGTAGGAAACGTTGGATCGCTTTCGGCGCCGTTGCCCGGTTGGTGGACTTAACGGAGTTATTGCGGGAAGCTGATGGCCGTTGCCAAGATTTCCGGAAGCATCGTGGACCGCTACTCATGGCAGACAATCGGTCGTTTACCTCGAACAACACCTAAACCTCTTGTCTATTTCGAGCGTCACGCGGCCGCCCGTGAAACCGCACCCGGCCGGAGATTAGGCGAACGAGCCAGACCCGCGAATCGCTCGTTTCCTGTCGAAACGTTGATTAAACTCGCTCCCACGATTATTCCAAGCGTGTTCGTCGACCTCGATTTTCATACCGGAGAAAGAAATTCCTGTGAAATCGATAGGTTTTATTGTACTCTTCAAGATTACGTGTTTCGTAGTACCTACTTGATGTTTGAAAAAATTCCAAGATTACTTCTATTCATCTTTATACCAAAACAGTGTTATAGTAACAAGTGTGTAACGTACATTTAGGATAGCTACAATTCCTTGTGTATTATATGAAAATGGCTGCCGAGATAAGTTCAACGACCTACAATAAACTCGTTTTCAAACTTAACTTCGCGACTATGTTTCGTGTGGCATAATCAATGACACGCTGTTGAGACCTTATTTTTACAACAGCACCGTAAATAGAAATAGATGCTTAGAAGTTTTATCGTATGTACTTGTTCTACTACGCAATTCTAGACTGAATTATTTTTCTCAGGATCTTAACACGTAAAGCGCCGGCTATTTTGTTGGAAACTTTACTTAAAGCGGCGCGATATTTACGAGTTTTGTAGAAACATGCACTTTTACAAAATCAAATAAAATAACTCTTGTAAAACACAAAATTTCCATTTAAAAATTTTACATAGTGTTTAGTACAGGCACAGCAACGATTTTTAACGATATGAATATCGAGCCACTTGCTGTTCAAGAGATATAATACTTTCTGCACAAATGCTAGTCCACATATTACGCCTTAAAGCGGGTCCGGCACTTAAAATGTTAATAATTTTGTAATTACTGTTTAGGTTAGTTTCGCATTCAGTAAGTGCCCTAACACTTATGAACGTGTGTGTGTGTGTGTGTGTTCATATTTTACAAAAATATGAAGACTCCATTCGTACATCATTTATACTAAATATTCATAGCTTCAAAATTCTGTTTTCCCGAAGAAAAGGACAAACTCTTAAAGGCAGCAATACATATCTTTCTTCAAAATATACACTACCGGCCAAAAGTTTGGAATCACTGAGCGTTACAATTTACACAAAAATTTCCAGAAAAAGGTCAGTGACTTTGAGAATTTTTTATCATTCGAATCAATTGATACGAGATAAATTGATAAATGTAGAATTGAGATAAACTTCAAATCTATAAAAAATTAGCAGCAGATTTAATATTGATGAAAAGTGGGAGGTGATTCCAAACTTTTGGCCGGTGGGAGACACGTACAGGGTGTCCCAGGTTTTAACGGCCAAACGTTGTCAGTATATTCCATGGGTTGAAATTAGAAAAAAATGTTATACAAATATAGATCTTTTGAAGCTTACTAAAAAGTTATGGCAATAATACAAAATTAAGAGGACAATAGCAGAATCACGGTTACTGCGATGTACATAATACAGAAATAGATCATCAATATTTGCGCGATATTTATAAGATCGCGTACTGAATTGATACAAAAAATTAACGATGCATTTATTGAAATGAAACAAAATAATAACGAAATTCGCAGAGTAATAAATTCTGTTTTCTGATGTCAATCTTGCATTGCCATAAACGGTGGACGTTTTTGAGACGGAGTATTAGTTACTTCTTGTATAAACAGAGTAAACGTAAATATTGCTGATCTAAACGCGAGTCTGCTATTGTTCTTTTAATTTTGTATTATTGCCATAACTTTTAATAAAGCTTCAAAAGACCTATGTTTGTATAACATTTTTTTCTAATTTCAACCCATGACAACGTTTGGCCGTTAAAACCTGGGACACCCTGTATATGATAAATAAGGGAATGACCGAACAATTATTCTTCACATACAAGAAAATATGAAACTCTTCCAAAGCCAGTACAGAGAAGAAAGAAAAGTGTGAAAAAATTCTGGGAACTAACTTCCGTGTCCGTGGATTGAAAATTCCGGCGAATGAGTTAGCGTGACCGTAGCCAAATGGCCGCGCAGACAGGTCAAACGTGCAACGCACTGGAAGCAACTGGTCGCCTTTGGCCGGTCGCCAAATTATGCAGCCGCTCGCTCTGGCCACGTCCTCACAGCCTTTATTATCGAATACGCCGATCGTGGCCCGGGTCCATCGACACCGTCTCGTTACTTCCGGCAGCGTTTCTCACGTGACGAGCCGCCATCTCGTCTCACCCTCCTGTTACAACCCCGCGCGATCGATCGACGAATGCTCGATATCGTCGCCCATCTTCTTTCTCTATCTTTTCCACATTTCACATCTATCTCTTCTTCTTTTTCTCCTTTTGCTTCTTCCTCCTCTTCTCGACGAAATTGACGAGAGAAGATTACATTGCTGCTAACGATACGTCGACTCGGAGATTTGCTACCGGTGAAGTGCTTGTTCTTTTCTGTCTGGAGGAAGTTGTAGTAAATTCTTTCGTACAGTTTGGACGAAATTGACGGGGGAAAATTGAGGAGAGGAGAAATGAATCCCGTGAGGAAACACGATTACAGAGAATCGAAGGGAATTGGACGGTGGATATTGTTTGGTTGCTGACAAATTTTTCGTCCAATTTCATTCGTCTCGGAGGATTAATGTTACGTTAAAATTTGGGATAATTTTGTTCCATTCGAGGAAATCATTTCGGACTGTTTCGTCTTATAACGTGGAACGAAGAGAAATTTCGGCGCACTTTCTATTTCGATCTTCGCGGAAGAACTTCGTTTATTGAAGTTGGGGCGTTTAACATTGAACTAACTGAATTTATTTTCAGCTGTGCCTCGAGGGAGAGAGAAAGGTAGCTTCTGCTGCTGAAAGTCCATTTAGTCTACGGTTAATAGACGGGTCTTTACTTTTGGAGAATGGAGAAATAATCAAGGAAGCCGAAGACTCAATTGTTTGAGTCGACCATAGAGTTCTGTGGTGAACCTTGGAGAATTTTCAACATTGTTCATTCGTTTCTTAGAAAAGTAATCTTCCTTGAGGAACCGCCAGACCAACAGGATATATTCGTAGCAGCAGCGAATATTTCGAGGTGATAGATTCACGGCAGTGCAATATACAGTTAATAAATATTCGAACGCTGTATAAACTTGCCTTTCTAGTGATATATTTCCATTAATTATGAAAGGATAGTGTCGATGCTTTTTCGTTAGAAAACATTATTTATTGCACTTTAGCATTACGTATCGTTAGTTTAATGCACTTTCGTATGTGACATTGCAATGCAAATTAATATTAATTACATCCAATTAGCAAAACTGAGCACTTAGTAAAAATGAATATTTTTAATATTCATAATATTTTTGCCTGCGCCCTGTTTTATCAGTGTCTGAATATTGGTGTGCTCACACCACCGCGAAAAATTTCCACCAAGACTGCGCTGTGAATTTATTTCGCCCTCCGAGTCGTTTTCTTCGCTGCCACTTTGAATTCACGACGTAAAAGCAATGACAAACGTAGAAAAGAAAGTTGCCTCTGTGAATATTTCGTGTTGTTCTAGGGGTTCCTTCAACCCTCCGAGTACTGGAGCCCAGAGTCCTGTGTCTTTATAAATACGTCGTATAAAATCTTGTAAAGAGCGAGGACACGTCGTCCTGCACGCTTTCCGCGCAAAGCAGGCCTGAGAAAAACCCCAGGGACGAGTCACCCCTTCGCGTATAAGCTGAGCCTAGTCTCGAAAGGTCCCATTGAAATCATCAATACAGGTTTCAGCGACACTGTTTTCAACTGTTGATAACAACATTAACCGACAACACACTGCGCGGACAGTAATACACGTAACAGATAAATCTTTGAATTGAACGTTTTTCCTAATATACTACAAATATTGAGGAATTAGAGGAAAATGACAATCTTTAACCCTTCGACAGTTTATCCCGAGTGAGACTCGGGCAGTGCGTTAAATAACGAACAGTTCAACTCGTGAGAGACTTTTAGGAAGACAGTTAAAAAGGGACGAGATATTATTATTAGAACTGTGACGTAGGGTTATGTACACTGTGCTTTAAAAATTTAAAAATAATCACACACGACGTAATTATTAAAAAGATACGTGTAAAATATGAATTTTATTCACTCTAATTCGGAATCATATTAGACTGTCAAAGGGAGCGTGAGACATGATTATGCATTTATTTAGAAAAGTTTCAACAATAAGGGAGTAGATTAACCCTTTCGCTGCAGCAGATTTTAATGCGTGACATGGGTGATTGACGGTAAATTTTTCACCACGGCTGCGAAATTTCTTATTTTGGCTGTATCGTTTTAAAATTCCGTTAATTAAAATTAAAGTGGACGTGCACCTTACGTAATTTTCAAAACGCCTATAGACGCCAATAGTAACGAAAGGGTTAAACTGATAACTAAAATACATATGTATATTGCTATGTTTATACATATATGTAGGTATTATTAACACAAATTTTTAGAAACAAACTCAATATTGAAGACCAGAAGAGTACGTTGGAGTCTCGGTTATCCGAATCCCGTTTAATCGAAGTTCTCCATTATCCGTGCTTTGACTTTAAATAGAATTAAAAAGTTATATTTCTTTTTATAGCCGATAGGTATTCCTAAATCATAAAAATCATTTTGATAATGTAATATTGTACATATATTTAAATTTAATTAATTACTTCATTGATCAATAGTTAATTAAACTTAAATACATATACTATTTTACATTCTCAAAACTATTTTTATGATTTTATTGCGCGATTTATGAACACCCATCGATCCTTCCGTATTATCCCAATTTTCGATTATGCTTGGTAGTATTACATAGATGGGTTACTTATAGGGGTGGAGAAATATGTTGAGAATGTATAATGACGTTTTGTTTGCGCGGAGCCTTTGTTCCCATGCGAGTTGAGGTTGCAAATTGATCGAGGTGTGGGACACGGTTGCAGTAGCAGGAAAAGAATCTTTTATATCGTTGAACGGTGATTTTTAAGTAGCAAGATACTTTTATTTCACTGTTCATCTTTGAAACTTGAATGCACACATTGTTGCAGTCTCTATTCTCGAATGCAACATCGATGGAAGCACTATTTCGAATGCAAAACATTGTTGCACGCGTTACTTTTGAATGCAAAATTGCTTGAAGCATTCTATTTGAACGCACATATTGTTGGAATCTCTATTTCTGATTGCAACATTACTAGAAGCGTTATTTCGAACGCAAACATTATTACAAGCACTACGCTTGAATGTAACATTGTTACAAGCGAGAATAACGCTTGTAACCGTATCGTTAACTCGTATTATTTTCGAATGCACATTGTGGCAAACGTGTCATCGGGTTTGCAACTTTGTGTCGCGCGCGCGATCCACGAAAAAACCGCAATGTTGCAAGAGGAGGGATCGGGGGTTTGCAACTTTGTTGCCGCGAGCCTGTCGCAAAACGTTCTCGAAATGCACATTGCTGCACGAGGCGCCGTTTTGCAACATTGTGCATTTGTTCGAAAACGATTCGCTGCAACAAAGTTGCAAGCGCGATCCCGCCTTTTGCAACTTTGAGTCGCGCGCTCGCGATTCGCGAAAAATTTGGATTATATTTACGTATTGACTTATTACTTATTATCATTAAGCAAATATGCTCCAATTTATATCGTGTTTGGTATCATTTTTATCAGAAAGATGTGACAAATATGTTGGTAAAAATTTCATTCGTTACAAATCAAAAGTAAGAAAGTTTGATTTTTGAGTTAAAGGTCTCGGCTTATTCGTTTGTTCTCAACTACTTTAATACAGAGAACGTTCCAGAAAAGATATTAAAGATTTTCAGAGATAAAATTATGCATTGCAGCTACAAACTTGCTGAAAGGTGGGCGGGAAGCAATCCGACAAAAGAATGATTTTTAACGCATGCAGTGTCGCATGATTAGAAAAAGAAATAAAATTTGAAGAGTTACAAAATGGTATGAAAGAAAATCAGAATAGATCTTCAAATTCTTTATGCGGTCGTAAGAAACATTCTTTTAACGATAGCAGCAATAAGACCAAAAAGAGATCGATACAAAAGTAAATAGAGAATTAATTATATCACCGTGTATATGAAAGCGTCACGCCTAGACGGAGAGCGTAGCAGAGGGTAAGACAGAGAAAAACGTAGGCGATTAAGTGGAGGTTTGTACGTTCTAGCCCTGCCTTAGGCACGTCCCATGCGCGAAGCGAGGTTATTCTTATTTTGAACGAAGTGTAGGTACGCTTCACATCGCTTCCGATAATCGAGACTCTACTGTATACAAATCCTAACTATTTTTACAGACTTGTTGTTCGTCAGTTAATACTGTTATCGGTTAAAGCAGTTGTCGGTTAATGTTGTCGATTAACGCTGGTGTCAAAGAAAACAGAGTCGGTGAAACCTGTGTCGGTGATTTCAATGGGACCCGTCTCAAGTGTTTCGTTTCACAATCTTCAGAACAGATTTTCTTACAATACTTCCATCTTTTCGATGCACTTTTCACAAATGCACTCCCATCGTATCGCAAATTGTATATCGCTCTAGTTAGCCTATGGCTCGATCGCTGAACGTTCAAACGCTTGAGCGATTTTTTTCGCCGAGTATGCCACACGCAATTACGAATTAAATCGTAAGGCAAAGGGTTAATCTTACTGTCTCCGTTTCCTCCATTAAAAAGTAATCATTTTTCACCGTTTAGACGACGTTTGAAAAGAGTCTAACTGAAAGGGGAAGAAAGGTCTAGACTCTAGATTCCAGAGATAGAGAAGACAAGCATTTTCCGGTACCTGTGTCGGCTAGAGAAGGAAGAGGGAAGGCCAGCGGGTGTCTAATTCCAGGCTAATTACGTTTCTGTCGTCAAAGGGGCGGTCTAAATTCGTTATTCGGGCGTCAAGCACCGCCACTATCTACCGGCGATGTAACACAAATCGAGCATTTTCCCGTAAAACAGTTCCTCCTGCCTTTCCCTTCCCTCCTCCTTCCTCTAATTCCAGACAATTGTCGTCTTTGTGTGTTTCAATTAGCATCATAATGGTGTACAGTCGTTGACTGCAGGCATCGTGCGCGTTTAATTCGTAATTTGCAATTGTAGAAATTGAAATGACTAAACCCTAAATTAAGCGTCCTTCTTTCTATTTTATCTTTCGCAGGATAAAAGTAGAATTTGCCAGATTAACCTTGTTAGCAGTCTCGTTAGAGACGAACGCCATCTTCCGTAATCTGCCATGGATCCCCCCTTTTCCTTGTAAATCCAGAATGGAAAAAAAAGGAATTCTCGGATTTTTTCAATTACCAGCGAACCGCCAGTTACGGCGCGTAAATCTGCGCGTTCCCAGGAGTCATCTAAAAATAAAATGAAAAAAAAAGAACGATGCGATTCAACGATGTTTCCCTTTTTTCTTTTCTTTTCCATCTTCTTCTTTTTTCATTACAGGAGCTGGAATTGAGAATAGAGACGCAGAAGCAGACCCTGCAAGCACGAGATGAAAGCATCAAGAAGCTACTCGAGATGCTCCAAAACAAGGGGATGGGTGAGGCATTCCATTCAAATTCTTTTCTCCTACACAATCGCCGTCATTTTTACTAATTAACGTCTCATTCATGCTACAGTGGCATTCAAGGCAGTTTCTGCGAAGACAGAACTGAAGTGAGAACAAGAAAGATTCGTGTAAACGCCTAGCTTCTTTAGATTTAATCATATCTGTGTCGTTGAGAAACTGTTCAGAAAGGAGGGGTATCAAGTGTTGATACTTTGGGAGCCAGTATTTTTCGTGAATTTTTCATATACATTTTTTTTCTTCGACCTAAATGTGTGTAAATATATCTTTGATCGTTCAACAGTGTGCTATAAAATTGACTAAAAATTGTTCAAACATTTTTGCATTAATTCTGTGTTAAAGTTATCGATATATTGTTATCAAATTAATTAACTCTGTTTCCCTTATTTTTTTATTTAATAACATTCCACTGTTTCTTACTACTATCGCACGAAGACGCCAATTTTTTGCTTTTCCTGGTTCCAAAAGTGTTCAAACAAAATTCGTGAAATTACATTCAAGCGAAATGTTCAAAGTGACTCATTTCAGTTCTGAGATCATTCAGTATCCTTCACCAGAGTATCTCATCTTCTAGTAAACAGTATGTACGAGCATTCCGCAAAATACCGAACTGCATCATCTACATCATAGGTAGCATTCTAGCAAAAACGAGAAAAAAAAAAGAACCGAGACCTCTGTAACTTCAGTTAGCAGCGCCAAACTCCTTAGAAATCATCGAGCAAAATGAATCTCTCTTATAACATTCGAAGCGATCAAATATAGCTGAGCATCTCCCCTTTCGTGTACTTTTTTTTTTTCTCTCACAAGAAATATGCCCCCCGCCCGCCACTTGAGAAGAGATTATTCGTCGATTAACGAAAAATCCCACGAGACCTTTGAGCAGCGTGAAACCATGCACCGTTTTTACACGGGGGCGAAACACACCAGGCCGAAAAACTCGCTGCGTGAATTGAAAAGAAAAAGCCTGGCCAGCGTTCTCCGATTCGTCGAAGTAAATAATTGTCCCGCGAAACGACTATTCCGCGTGTAATAATCAGTGAAAGAGGGTGCACGTAATACAGGTGAAAAGCAGTTACAAAGCTCTCAAAACCCACCAATTCTCTCTCTCTCTCGCTCCAACCCAACCCCAATTCCCGCCCCTCTTACTTTTTACCATTCCGTGATTTCTACGCAAACCGCCTCGACTCAATTATCCGCGAACGAAAGTTTCGCCGTGCTGACGGGTAATTGTGTAGCGTAAACGTTCACCACCGGAACGAGCAAATATAGCAGGTGAACTTTATATATCGTTGCTGGACGCACGAAAATATCGCTCTGTGACCCAGATACTTACGTTTCTATTATAGCTAACGACGTTGGTTCCATCGTTTGACTGATGCGAAGTAACCGATAGAGAAATTGTTTAACCGATCAGTTAGGTATCATCATAAAAAATCATTGACTGCGACGAATAATAGTAAAGTGACACGCGTGTATTGTTGTATTGAAAAAAAAAAAATGAAAAAAAGACAAAAAAAGAACACACACATACGGAAAGCTGCAAGCACAGAAGATTAAAAAAAAAAAAAA
>NW_017100458.1:60204-60893 GCF_001263275.1 Habropoda laboriosa | reverse complement strand
ACCATACCAAGAGAACAGTAAAAAATTGATGTTAAATCGTGTAAAACGCAGACAGAGACCGTACGAAAATCTGGACATCGAGCAGACCTCCCAAGAGCTTCTCGTTGCTTTCTGCTGTTCCAGGAAAAGAGGAGGAAAGGATCATGTTCCAGCAGATGCAGTCGATGGCCCAGAAGCAGGTCCTTAAGCTATTTCTACCCATGTCGGCATTATCATATACATATATATAATTATTCTTATTCTATCTCTCTCTCTACGTATACATATATATATATATACGTATCTATATATCCGTATATTTATATATATATATATATGTATATATATGTATATGTATCACTATTCACTCTGATCGACGACGATTAATTGTCACGCTTCATCATCAGATCGTGTTTTTCTATGTACATATTAATATCAATCATATATATATATATAGTATATATATATTTAATCGTCCTTCTCTCGTGAGAGAAGTAAGAAAGAAAAAAGACGAAATATCATGTACACGCATCTCGCTCGAGATCACGTGCAAGAGATGCGCGTGCACAAATGCATCAAAAAAAGAACTCGGGATCGACATATATTGTTCTTATATATTTATTATTCGTTCGTTTATTTTTAATTCTTTTCAATTCTCGACTATATATATATTTATATATGTGTGTGTGTGTGTTTCGTTCGTCTACCAT
>NW_017100458.1:37298-60099 GCF_001263275.1 Habropoda laboriosa | reverse complement strand
AAACCCCCCCAAAAATGCGTATTATTATTATTCACCGTGGTCACGCAATCACGCGAACCGGCTGAAAGGGAAAACGATCAGCATCACCCTCCCTTCGAAGAAGGGAGAAACGCTTTTCTCGCTACATTTTGTGTATATGAAATTTCAAGGATCGACGCCATTTTTGTGATATCGAAATGTATATATATTTGTTCGTTCGCAAAAAATACCACCGTGATTTGTGACATTTTAGAGAATGTAACTCGATATTCGATAGAAGTAATTACTAATTTCGATGAAAAACTGACGAGTCGTTAGTTTCGACGATACCAAAATGGCGTCCCTCCTTGTTAAGCACACGATATCCCGTGAAAAAAAAAAAAACAGGAACATTTTCGCGACCAATTCCATCTTCCACGTGCAAAACTCGCGATATCGACACGGTCGCGAAGATGTGACGAGCAAATCGCAGGAATACTCCGCACGAAACACTCGTCTCTTGGAGCCACGTTTCCGGCTAAGGGAGAAGCGTACAAGGTACGGTATGTGGAATTTGGTGCAAGCTGACGCGGTCTGTAATCGTTTGTTACGCGTCACCCTTCTACGATGAAGCGGCTGAAATCATTCGTGTATCGTGAATTTCGAGGTCGATTCCGGTTTCTTGATGAACAACCCGGCGCAGGGTTCGAGCGAAAGAATTCATCGAGTTTACCGGCGTGTCTCCTTAGATATATCCCCCTCGTTTCGACCACACGACGTTTCCGGTATCGAAAAGAGTCACGTTCAAACACGAACAGCACACGTTCCAGAAGTATACAAACACACGAACCATCGCCCATGTCTATCAGGCACGTGTATTCGCGTTCACCAAGCACTCCAACGCACACGTATACTTCCTCTCTCTCTCTCTCTCTCTCTCTCTCTCTCTCTCTCTCTCTCGCCTGCGTGGCGTGTCCTTCTTCCGTTCTGTCACGCGAAACACGTCCAAAAGCTCGATTCACTTCACTGATAAATTGAACAAATAAAAGAGGAGATTCATTATTTCCGTTTTATGTATAACAGCAGATTTGTCTCTGAAAACTTTATTTTCACGTGAATTTTTATGGTAATGAATACTGTGCCTCCGGTTCGGAGAAAATACCGGCATAGTGTTTCTCTGTTAACATTTATACCCATTTTGTGTTTTACCATTTGTTGGTATATTAACGGAATAACGTTGGTAGGATTTGGAATTTGATTTCTACAGTGAGAAATCGTTTCTTATTGTACTTCACAAGGGAGAAAAGTTAAATATGCGAACTTTCTATTCGAGCGTGTTAAACCTGAGCTTTTGGACGGTTTCCATGAGTGCTTATTCTCGTAGCGTACTATATACCGTCGCTGTATCGCTAGCACAGTCACCATAGCAAATATTTGTATCGTTACCATTCCACAGAGCACCGCCGCCACCATTTTCTCGCATACCTCACGTAAATTTCGTGTGTTAGAGCAGTCTGGTAGACGTTCCCGGAACATCGTTCACGTCCGTAGCTCTGTAGACCAAGTCTGTAGTCTGATCTCGGATGCGAAGTCGTCGTGACAAACCATTTTTCCAGCAACTTTCGAATACACCTTTAGAAGAATATTACTCTAGAATAACAATCTTAACAGAGAAAAGACGGAATTTTTCGTAGATTTTCTAAGATATACAAAAGAAAAGAAACAGAAAAAAAGAAAATGTGTTTGCATTAGTACACTTAGTCAAGATTCTGCACAGCTAGCAAAAGGGATTACATGGTAGACCGTTGAAGGAACAGTATTCTTAAGACGAACAAGTTAATAAAGCGTCCCACATTCGCGGCTGAAGTCCGTAGAACAAGTGAAGAACGGCTAGTAAAATATCCCATTAGTATTCATCCTTGGCGGAGAAGTAGAATAGTTCCTCGAAAGTCAGAAATGCCTCGTAGCACACGAGGAAGCATCGCGATAAGCGCAAGAATACTCAAGCAAAAACACGGTGTGTACAAAGTAACAAGTTACTCGGAAGAAAAAAAGATCTAAGCTCTGCAAGAAACGAGCGAAAATTTTTTACACAGAAGAAAAAAAAAAGAAAAGAGTAGGGAATAATTCGCAACGACGTCGCATCCGTCACCGAGCACTCTCCGATCTCTCCCTGCATCTTCGTGTATGTGCCTGCGTTAGATCTTAGGATTTAGGTGAAGTCTACGTGGCTTGAGTGGCATTTACAGATATGTATATATAAATTTAGGGGGATTCGCACGAAAGTGGACAGAGAACTCGTTTTAACTAAGCACTATCGAGAAGAGTCATTTATCAATAAGAATCTCTAGCCAGACAGAGCTAAAAAAGAAAGGAAAAAACAAAAGATAACTTCACCTTGACAAAATCGTTATCGTATCACCACCTCTTTGTTTTCTTATTCTTTCTTTCTCTCTTTTTTCTTGCACCGGAAGGATGCACCGATCGACGGTGCACCCTTTCACACCTGGGCGTCGAACCTCGAGAGCGAGATATCGAAACGAACAATGCACCAGCACCAAGGCCTGTGTCTCGTCACCGATATTTCTCTTCTATCGTCGACTTAGTAGCACCCTCTTTTCGTGTACCCTGATCTCTCGTCCCTCGGAATATCAATCAATAATCCCTTCCAGCTCTTCGATCATGACTGACATACTTCATACATCCTTGAAGGGGAAATTCAACCACGAATTCTCCCCGCTCGTAATGATCGTTCACTACTGTTTGTGAAAATCGAAGAATCGAACAGATTCTCCGTCTGGTTTTTATTTTTCAGCTTGCTTTCGCTCCACCCCCACCCCCCTCCCCCCAAACTCCCGTGGATTTTGTTACGCGCCACGTTTCAGATCGATTCGTTTAACCGAGTGATTATTTGCTTTTGCAGAAAATACACGGAGAGATTAATCGTGATATCCAGCGTGTAATAATAACGAAAACGAAAAAAAAAAGAAAAGAAAAAAGAAAAAACAGAGAATACATTGGAAAAATATTATGGACGATAGCGAAGGGTGTTTTTTATTAGCGACGCATGCTTCTTTCAGTTGTCTCTCACGGGCTTCCGTCACGTACGTACTGGATCGTTTCCTTTCGTTTCGTTTCTTTCAATTTGGTTCCTGTTTTATGTATGTATATAAGTTCGAGTGAAATAAACGAAGTTAAGCCAATGAAGTATGTCAAGCCGTGGCTAACAGAATTTCCTTGACAAAGCATGCGACAGGAATCAGTTAATCCTAGGACGAAAAAAAGAAAAAAAAAATAAACGAGACATTGCAAGAGCACATACAGAGTCTCTATTCCTTTTGTTCCTCGATCGTCTATCTCTCTCTCTCTCTCTCTCTCTCTCTCTCTCTCTCTCTATCTCTATCTCTCTCTCCTGTCTGTTTAAATCTCTCTCTCTATATATACATATATATAATTTCTTTACTCTCTGTCTGCCTCTTTCTCTCTTATTCTGTCTTTCTCTTTGCACCCTGCGAATCGAACGACGACTGTATATACGAGACGTCGACGATGAGGACTTTCGAAAGGATAGAAAAAAAAAAAAAAAAAGGAAATTTCAAAAAAAAAAAATGTGCTGCGATTGGAATGCGTGGAATGAGCTGCTTTGGATGTGTAGGTGATAAGACTAAGTTTTTTAGCAATTTATTCCCCCGTTCATAAAAGGGGGACAAATTCACGCCCGCATCCGCCCCTTCGTCACTCACGTCCCCCGTTTAACAACAGAACTACTACTTATTACTACAACTACTACAACAACAACCACTACCATCATGACTACTACTACGAAAAACGAAAAACAAAAAAAAAAGAGTAACAATAGTACCACGATCATCGTCATACTATATAATCGTGAATATCGTCATAATCATCATCAACATCGTCATCGACACCGCGAAACCATCACCACCAACCAATCAACCGGTCGTTAAAGTCTCCTTCTGAAAGTTAGTGGCCGAAGACACTGCACGTGACACCTGTTCCCTTCAGATCCAAGGCCCCACGACATTGGAGGACCGAACCAGGTACACTGATCACACGTTTAAGCCTCGAATTAAAAACAAACCTCAGCCACGAATCGACGGGGAAAAAAGAAAAACAAACACACATTTTTCCAATCATCGTTATCCAATCTATCACTAATTCCACAAACCTCCAGTCCGCAACCTGAAATATTGAGTGGCGCATCATATATAATCGGGATCGATTCGTTTCGGACGAAGCGAGAACGGACCGTCGATGTTTCCTTTTTTGCTAACTCTGCTAACTGCGTTTCTTTGCGTCGGCCCAGTGAACAGGAATTTCGCGCGATGGCAGGATCCGGTCGAGGCGAGCTCGGTTCTCAAAATGGCTGACGTTTTTATCCGCGCGTAGTTTCACGTGGAACAAGTAAATGGAAAGCCACGCAGAAGCGAAATTATTGTTTTAATTTCCTCCCCAGAAATGAAATTCTAATTTGATTCTATTTAGAAAAAATTGCGATGACAGGTCAGAGTGTTTAACCTCTATACGGGTGAAACGAATGCAAAAATTGCCGCGGGTGAGAGATTCCTTTTTATACCAAGAATTGCTGTAATTTTCTGCCGGTGGATTGAATGTTTCACTTCCGCGAGTCGAATGAGTAGAAATGACGCGAAAGGGGGAAAAATTATTACCTCGAATGTTGCTGTTTAAGAGGGTACGTCACCCAGGGGCGTCTAAAAGTGTGTAAATTTTGGAAATTCTTTTCATAGGTACCAACTAAATGGAAAGCTCCAATTTTTGCAGATGATATAATTGCAACTTTCAACTTCTTTCATCAGTTCTTAAAAATTAAAAATGTTACAAAATGGAGGAGTTATTGGGAAACAACTTCTGCTGAAACGTCGATTGCTGGCCAAGCCAACAAGGATTGGAACGTCTGAAATAAGAAATTCTTTTTGAGTTATAAATAAAAATGTATTGTCTACAGTATAGCTCAGGACTTTTCAAAAATTCTACTTATTATAGAAATAGCGGCAGTTTGAAGAGGACAAACCTCTTTTGAACTTTAAACTTTTCTAAAATAGTAAATAATTGAGAAATCGAGAAAGTCGAAATAATTTTTATTTATAAATCAAAAAGAATTTTCAGCAATCGATGTTCGAGCAGAAGATTCGCAACAACTGCTCCATTTCGTGACATTTTCACTTTTCAAAAATTAGAGAAAGAAGCTGAAAGTTACGTTTATATTCTACGAAAGAAATTGAAACTTTTCACTTAGCAGTTACCTATGAAATGAATTACCAAACTTTGCCTTTTTTTACAGACGCATCAGGTTGGTATACACGCTTAATAATTTTACGGGGGAAAACCTGAACTTCGCGTCTGACCGAGAATAAAAAGAGTTTAGTAAAAGAAACTGAGAGGAACGTTAGAGAAAATCGGAAAGATTCAGCCTACCTTCGCGTCGCGGTGAAAAACTCGGTAAGAAAAAATCTCGACGGGTTCCATCGCGCGAGATCTATAGCCTCCACGAATCATTATGTCACGCCTTTGATAGAAAAACGACGTACACGTATATATTCCATGCGCGTCTCGTTACTTCTGTGTGTATACGCCCTGCTGGAGATCATGCCTTCGGAAAAGCCACGGTATGTATGCGACACAGTCCACGGTGCCCGAGTCAAAAGTCACGCTAGTCCTGGATTCAACCTCAGTCTCTCTATTCACCTTTATTTTCCTGTTCTAACGTTCCGTCGAATTGAAAAAAATAAGCGGAAAAAATTCGAAATGTGACGGATTCCCTGTTTTCTGCAATTTCATCGCGAGCTATCATGCAGAGGATGAAATTTATAATTAAAGCGCCGGTAATCCGGATGTTTCCCCGGTTGAAAATAATTTTAATTAAACTGCTTGATTCGCTTTCTGTCGGGTATTTTTTTTTTTTTATTTTCGTTATTCCTGGTACGAGATACAAGGACTCGGGATGAAAATAAAAATTGTCCTCGCGGAAGGAATTAGCGGAAAATGACAGGAAAATACGGCAGCATGGAAAGCTATTAGTGTGTCATAATCAGCTCTATGTCGATCGCAATATAGCCGCACGCCGTATGGCTAAACGAATCAACGAGAAAATTCACTTAGGAAAATTTCGTACGCTTCGAACACATTCGCACACGCTTTCAACGTGAACGCACACATTGTCAAGACGAGTCAGAGATTGTTTGTGTTACTGAATCATCTGAGTCATTGATGGATCAAGTGTCTTTGCTGGGAGCATCCAAAAATTGAACATTTTCTGTTTTCTGTCAATCATTGATAAGTGTTAAATTTCGATATTTACAAATTTTGGATGCTTTGTGCAAATGACACGTTCATTTCTCGAAAATTTAGAAACGATTGAATAAATGTCAGACGAGAGAGAGGTGAAAATCGTCGCATTGAAAGCGTCGAATGGAGCGAAACGATTTATTCCGAACGGCACTTGGCTCGATTTTGATGATCTGAAGATCTGGAGGACAGGGGACAGCGTGAGGTGATGCGCGACTTTTGATTCGTCCCGTAAGAGAAACATTTTCATACGATCATTTTCTTTAATGTGTGCAATTATTCGTTATTCACGTCACGTGTACACCGGTTGAGAGGAATCATAGGTAGAACTTTGAACATTTTGTAATATATTTCCTCCTCGAATGGTATCCAGTGAAACTTGAGAAAATCAACTAATTACAATGTAACAATATTTCTCAAATACGAAGAATTTTCTTTCGCTGAAAAATCACGATCTTTTAGAGAGAATGAAAGAGAAATTATTTGGTAAGATTCGCTTCGACACCGTTCAAAGTGGATGGAATATTTCACAAAATACTTCACACTCTACCGTCGAGTAACTCATCTCGTGTATGTACACCCACACATACACACACGCGTATGAATGGCTAAAACTCTCTTCTCTGTATATGTACATTTTGAAACGATTAACGTTTGAATGTTTGTCCTCCTTACAACGACACCATATTTAAAAACCAACAGTGCACCAAGTTTGTTTTTCTCTTGTACATTCTTTAGTTCGTTCTTAATACGATATATTATATATATATACATATACATACACTTTGTCTCTATAATTTTGATCTATCGTTGATTTTTTGTCAACGATCGTATGCAAGATGTCTCGTTTGTAACGAATATCGAAATTATGTCTGCTGCTGTTGAAAGAAAGGAAAAATGCGTAAAAGTGGAGTTTGCATAATTTCAAAACGTGCATCTAGTGATGATAAAAGAAAAGTTCTCCCCAGATCATGGACATTCTTTTACACGTTAACGTCTGTTTTAATTATTTTAAAAAGTAAGGAAAAAAATGTAGATGACCTTGGAGGGACAATTATTGTCATCGTCAGATGCACGTTCTTAAATCAACCATATCTGTACAAGGGAAATTCCAGAACGTGAAAATTCGAAACTTTGCAGAAAAGTAGTTCAAGTGACGGTAATTGTGAAAATATTGTTTGTTTCGGTAATGAAACAGTCCCACGAATGGAAACACGTCCTCAAAAAAATTGCGAGTTTTCATATTATCGTGAATATTTACGACACCGTGCAAGATATGGAAAAAAGTTAAATTCAGGGTTGTGTGATTTTTTATGTCCCGCATTGTGGTGGTGAAAAATTTTCGAAAAATTAAAGGTGGTGGAGGTAAACTTATTATTCATCGACGCGTTTTTCAAACAATTAAAAGTAGTGGGGCTAGCTTAAAAAAAAAATGTTTTTCGAAAATTCTTTGCCACGAAAATGTAGGACATCAAAAAGCACACAACTTTAAATTTCGCTGTTCTTCCACATCTTGTACGGTTTCGCAAATATTCAAACTCGTTTCATTGTCGAAACAAAACATGGTTTCATAGTTATCGTCACTTGAACTACATTTCTGTAAAGTTTCAAATTTTGTTCGAATTTTCAGGCTACCGAACTTCCTCACCTGTAAGCTATTTCTTCCTATTCTCAACAACGGTAGAAATAATTTCGACGTTCGTTACAAACGAAACACCCTGTATATAAATATATACATATATATCTCCACTGTCACTATTCACCTGTGAATGTTTATTTAACTTTACCACCCAGTTTAAATATATTATATACTCTCTTCTCTCGTTCTTGTACGTCTCAGACACGTTCTTGCCCATCACGACTTACCACTATCATGGCCAATCGTCGTAATCGATGCACGAGCAGCGGGACGGTCCGAAAGTCGTCAAGTCGCGTCAAGGCGAGCCGATCCCAGGCCCAAGGAAGGACTTTGCGACTGTTTGGCACCGACCTGATGCGACATGCGATAATACGACGTCGTTCTCCTCGCGTAATCTACTGTCTTATCCTCTACCGTTTATACCTCTTGTGTTTTGTCCACTTAGGCTGGTCGCAAACAGCCCAAATATATTATACAGCCACTATTTCATGGCCATTACTTCTCTGCGAATTATCCAGAAATTTAATGTGGACTCCTTTAGAAATCGTAAAATAAGAAATAACCTTGTATTTCTCGATGAATTATTCACAAATTTCGTAAGTATACGTTGCAGTTTATGAAGTGCGTAAAATTGTTAAAAGAATTTGAAATATCGCAGAAAAATTGATAGAAAATTATTATTATTTCGTATCTCTGTTTGCGACCATACCAAGGATCATCGTACATCTAGCCACACACACTCGCCGAAATGCGTATCCACGAATCACTCTAATCACTCTGACCACCGCTCACGTCATCATCGAGCAAACATCGCGAGTCCTCCTCAGCACGTATCACCGCTCGACTATTCGATTCAGAGAGATCGCCTGGTTCACGTCATCTTCATCTCATCGAGCGTGTCATCTATCGAGTCGTGGATACGCATTAACTCTCATTCATCTTGTCCATGCGACGTGGCCGCGTTTCGAGTATAATCCTCCTCTACAGAGACCTCGTGTGATAGATTTCGATGTTTCGATCGTGTTAATCCGGCACACATATAAACGAGGAAATCGTCCAATTGCCTTTTTTTTCTTAGTTGTTATCTTAATGATTATCGCGTGTACGTTTTGGACGGCTCGGATAATTTCGAAGCAAGCTCGATGAGAACAGGAGAGAGGAGATAGGAGGCAATATAACGAACGAAGTGAGAAAGAGAATGAATCGTCGAAACGCCGCGCGCAGAAATATGGACAACGATGTCGGCCGTACGTCGCGGTGGGCGAAAGAACTGCGGCGGCGCCCGGCGTCCGCAAGAGGATCGTTCTGTCGTTTTTGTGGAGAACAACGTATTTGAAATTCTAATCGCATCCAATCGAAAGATCGAAGGCTCGAAGAATTGAACAAAAACCAAAAAAAAAAAAATAAAAAAGTAAGAAACATTGGACAAATTAATCGAATTAGAGTGACCTTGCGTTCGCGGCGTCCGCGAGAGATCGATGAAAAAATAGTCGAAAGATTGATTCATTAGAACGCTCTGTGGTCCTTGTGACGATCGTGGATGTCCATCGGTGATCGGTGGAACAAAAGAGACAGCAGCAAGTTCTGTACATCGTTGTCGATGAAATTAAAGAATATACTATGCCACGGGAAAAAAAAAATGATCACGGCCCCCCATGGTCATTCGGAGGAGCGCGAAATGATCGGCTGGATGTGTTCGAAGGAAGAAGGAAGCTCGGCGGAACGTCGCTTTTCTTTCGTCAACCGGGACGCTGCCGGTGCCACTTCCGCTTCCTCGAGACTGTCCCGTGTGGAAGCGAAAACACCTACGAAAATTCCAATTTTGCGTCCATCCACTGTATACGGTGATAGAATCAAATTTTAGATATTCAAAATGAAACTTAACGATTTAACTGTTTAAATAATCCTCTGTTATATTATATCTATATAAGTACAAAAATAGTGAAGTGAAAACTTCTAAATATCGTTGGCTACATTGGTCAGAGTCCTCCTCTTTCGATTTTCAAAGTCTCAGGTACAATAAAAGGGATGGGTGCCCCCCAATTTTCTCTTCTAGCTAAATTTGAATTTTAATGATCTAAGTCAACAGTGGTTAGTAGAAAAAAAAAGTATTACGGTAGTTTTCAACCAAAAAAAACTCAGTATTTCAACCCTCGAAAGCAAAATGCAGTGGATGACTTTTTCTCAACCCCTCGAAAGATATACAAATTCTTCATCCACGGGACAGATTTCGTGCGTTAGCGAAGGCCGCACCCGACTACCGTAGAAATAAACCACTACCACCACCACATCTCTTCAACCGAAAAAACCACCACCGTATATACATCACACCAAGAAAAATATATAATAAAAAAAAAACCGTAGAAGTTTCTCAAAAAAAAAAAAAAAAAGAAAAAAAATTCCCTCGCACGCTCGCTATATATATATAAAAAAAAACCTCTATAGAGAGAAACACACGAAAAAAATAATTAAAAAAAAAATAAATAAAAATACGGACGTTGGGAAACACGATCGACGAGTGTAACCGTATGCCCCTATTGCTTGTTGTGTTGTAAAGGAGCTCAAAGCCACGAACGAGAGCCTGAAGAGCCTGCAGACGCAGCTGGAGCTGTCGTATGCCTCGACCGCGTCATCCGGAGCGGCCGTTGCCGGCGGAAGTGCTGCTGTTCTCGGGCTAGGTAGCGTATCAGGTGCAGGAGGTACTGTCCTTGGAGGTAGCGTGGCGGTTCCAGGTGGCGTGCCCGGTAGCACCACCCTGACGGCCATCTTGGAGACAAAAGACGCGCGCATACAAACCCTGGAGAAGGAGGTCTCGTTACTTGAGGCTGAGTTACAACGTATTAAGGAATGCGGTGGTAGATTGAGGGAGCAGTTGTTGAAAGCAACCGCCATACCTAGTTGTACCACAACCACTAATACCATTGGCGGTAGTAGCATACAGTTGGAAGCAGGAGGTGGAGGAGGAGGAGTAGTAGGTGGAGGAGGAGGAGTAGGAACAGCAATGGCTCAACAACAGCAACAACAACAGACGCTGCAACAACAACAACAACAACAACAAAATAAGGTTGCCGTAGGAAGTATCGAGTCGCAAACGCGACAACAACAGGGATTGGTGACGGCCATGGGTGGTTCGCAGCAGCCCGGCACGTTGGCTTTGGCCAGGGGACCGTCCGTGATGACCTCGCTGGTACCGTATGGCCACACGTCGTCCACGGCATTAACCAGTTCATTACTTGCCGGTTCGACAGGTGGGATCACGAGCGGGGGCGCAGGCGGTGGGGGCGGTTCCTCGTGCCTGGCCGGCATCTCGTCGGGCGCTACCACCGGCGTGGTCAATCCCTATACCGATCGTTACACCGATCATCATCTACATCATCAGCTACTACATCATCATCATCCTCCTCATCATCATCCACCACCACCACTACCACAACATCATCTTCATCAGCATCATCAGCATCAGCTACAGTTGCAGCATCAACATCAAATCCAGCAACACTTGAAACAAATTGAGCCTGCGGCGCAGGGCGCACTGGCGCTGCACGCGCACACCTTCAACAAGCACGACATGAACTTCAAACGGCAAGTAAGTTTCTTCATCAACAACGTGCGCATCGAAAAGAACGACGCCGTCTAGGGAAATAACTAAAAAAAATATGGTCGACTGCGCTACACTACTGCTGGGTGTGTTATAAATATAAAGTATCGATCGATGAGAATCCAAAAAAAAAATGCTCTAACCACACTGCGCTGTGTTATCAATTCTTTATAATCTTCCGTAATAATCATGGGATCTCTACTTCTCTGCTCCTCTGTTGCGTCACGCCGAATTATATAATATACATACCTTGCACGCCGCAGGTTCCTCTCCGCGTGAGTACCCTTTGTGGCTGTACCCCGAAAAGTCAGGACTACTACTACTACTACTACTACTACTACTACTACTACTACTACTACTACTACTACTACTACTACTACTACTACTACTACTACTACTACTACTACTACTACTACTACTACTCTACTACCTTGCGTCTCGTTTTTTCAATCAAAAAGTAATAATCATCATCGAGAGAAAGCAGAGACTGAGCAGCGTCTGTTTCTATAAAACGCAACCCCTCTTCGAGTCAACGGGTGCGCGATGCTCGTTACGAAGAAGCCGACACTGAGCCAGGAGATATTAATGTGTTCGTGCGTAGAACCGGAAATATTCGAGACACTGAAGGATCTTCAAGTGTCGATGCTTTTAGTGAAATGTGTTCGAGTGAATGGAAGTAAGCATGATGGGAATAGTATGGGTGAAGGGTGAAGATGCCTGTATGTATGAGCGTGCATGCGTGCGTGTGTATGTGTAAGTGTCTCTATACCTAGTAGAGAGGAAAGGAAGAGAAAAAAAAAAAACAAAGAAGAAGAGTATATTTGACAGGAAGCTGCGTGACGTAGCCGTCAGTCGAATCGTTCACAGGTCGAAACGTCCCGCGGATCTTTCGATTCCTTTCGTCTATGTCTTCTCGGTACGCCGCGTTGATGCGTGTACACTCGTGTATACGAGTCCGTGAGAATTAAATAGAAAAAAGCATTTCTTTTTCCCATGGGAGAATTTTCATTCGGAACAGCATTTCACTCTTCTCTGAATTAAATGGCTACCGATATGCACACAGCCCGGAACACAAATGTACACACACATACACGATACGCTTAACGTTTCCCGATTTTTTATTCACAGCCGTGTTTTTTTGACAGGCGACAAGGTTTTTCTATCCAAAAGCAAGAAGAACGAACGTTCCCGAGCGTCCTCAACTATTTTGCCACCATACGCCATACAAATTTTACTTCTCTCAGGACTTGTACGTACACGCGTGTACACGCGTCAATCAGCGACACATTATAGCGTACCTGTTTTCTTTACCTCCCGACGCCCCGTTTCTTAACGAACAGCAGAGTTCTCTATTTTTTGACTCGTGATTGTACCTGTTTAAGATGTCGTAGGTTTTACTGAGAAGAAGAAACCCGATCTTCGACTGATTTTCTCGATTCGAAACCGTGTTCGTTCCGCCTCCCTCGTGAAGAAAATTAGAAAATACGGAGGAAAAGTGGTGGAATCGTGGCGAAATTGTCGAGATGGGTTTCGGGGTAGTTCTATCGAGAGAAAGTCACACGAGAAAGTCACAATTCGGTAGCTTCTACGTGTAGAGCCCGAGAGCAACTGTGCGTACCTAATGTCTAGGCCTTAGAGGTTTTGATTATACGTTGTTGTTGAATTTGTGGATAATTAGGCGTTGTACAGTGTCCCTCCCCCCTTGTTGAATTAGAAGACACGTCTTCATAGGAGACACGTTGTTTCGATTCTGTTTAGAAGGGTGTATACTCATGAAACGCCATGCTGGTTCTGCTCGTTTTGGGGAAAAGATTTCAGCTTGATTCTCAGGTGGACGATTTTTCGAATAAATCGCCAAAGAAGAAGAGAAAATATCGCTATTTTTCTGAGAGAAAAATTACACACATATATATATTTAGATACGCAAATTGATGTTTGAAAAAAGATTTTCGAATTCGTAGTGAAAGTACAAAAAAAAAAAAAAACGATGCACCATGTTTGTTCCTATAGTACATTTCTAAAGTAGTCGAAAACCACTTGAAAGTATACATCTAGCCTCGATTAAAATTTAAGATCTTAGACAACATATTCTCTCTCTCTCTCTCTCTCTCTCTCTCTCTCTCGTTCTCTTTCTATCTCTCTTTTCCACAAGATCTTCCAGCTGAGAATCGAATGCTCTCCCAGAATCTTTTCCATCAAAATCGACCCAGAGAATCTCGTGGCCAAAACCAGGCCGGAATTTCGCGGGAATACACGCGAAACGTAACCCAAATTCGTGGTGAACGATGCCCACCACACGCGTGTGGTATAACGGCGATACACAGGTGAAAGAAAAAAAGAAAAGAAAAGAGAACGAAAGCGTGCGTGTACAGTGCGTGCGTGGACGATGAAGAGCAAGACACGCGAGCAGAAGTTTCTAACAGTTATATTTTCGTAGCTGAGACCGTTCTAGTTCGCCCTAACCCGCCCCCTCGTCCGCCCGATTCACGCGATGATCCTCGGAGCTATCGGTGTTCAGAATGCCACGTGTGGGCTCATCGACGATAATAATCGACAAACGGAGAACAACACACGTGATATCTCATTCGTGCACGTCGTTTTCTCTTCACGATCGCTCAGAGGCGCGAGTCTCCTCGTCGCTTCCAGCACAATCTTTATTTTTCTACTCTAAATCTAGGAGTAAGAGACACGAAAACGGTACGAAACGCGTCCCAACGACGATCTATAGCGAGATGCAAGCTGGAAAATGGTCCCCCCCCAATAGGCTGCACCAGGCGCTTCGGAGTGGTCGAGCTGGCTCTAGGCAGGGATGATCCTTTTTCCTCCCCTCTTGCTGTCTCCTCCGTCGAGGATTGGACCGGAAATCGACGCCTCAAAGGACATCTCTCCGTCTCGACGATGTTTCACGATCTCTGGTCGACTCTACGCTCGCAAGGTCCACATTTTTGAGCCTAACAGTGTGTTGTTCACACACACACCCACACGCACATTGCGTTCCACCGATCCTCTTCGTAGACGAAAAGAGAACGCTTTACGTCGTCAATAATTGGAACTCTCGATAATCGAGAACGATAGATATATATTATACGTATATACATATACATATATATATATATATACACATAAAAGAAAAAAAGAGAACGATAATAAAAGTAAGGAGTAATAAGAAATTGGATGAATAATTCTGTATGACACCCTGTCGATTCTCTCTCTGTAACCCGTGAAACGATCCTCCTTGAGACGTTGACAGCCTCTCGAGGCCACCGAGGGTGCTTCGCATGGACGACTGAAAAAACAAAAAAAAATACCCGAATCTTGGAGAGACAAAGAAGAGACACGTCACAGCGAATGATCGAACGAATTCTCGATAGGTTCGAACGTGTGTATAGTTTCTTTGAACCCTTTTTCATCCTTCCCACGTAATTCCTTCTCCCGCTCCTCTGATCCTTTTATCTACCGAAAAACTATTACGTTCCGAATAAAGAAACACGAAGATGAAAGGAAAAAAATGTTACACGATCCTATGCACCTTCGAGGCAACCTGTCACTTAAGATTTCCTCGATTCAGACAGAGAGTTGTTCATTTTGGACACGTGAGGAGTGCATGTCAGCGACGACGAGGAGGCCTCGAAGTCGCGCTGACAATGTGGAATAACAATATATATATATAACCAGAGAGAAAGAAAGAATTTGACTCTGTTCAATCGTTCTCTGATCCAACTTCGATCCCCTCTCCTTTACATCTTTTCGAATTATGATTTCGTCCACTTTGTGAAAAATTCATCATCCACCGAACCCCCCTTTCATCAGTCATATATATATATCGACGAATCATCGTTAGCTCGCCATCACGCACTCATCAAACACAATAAAAATCGATTCACTCGTGGTCAAGAATCGTCTCATAAAAACCGTCCCAGAGGATCATCGAGCAATCTGCAGTCTGCACTCGACCCCGAGTCTCGAAATTCCTTTGCACTTCTCTAGTAGCCAGTAGAATTATCAACGATGTGTCCGTCCGTCACCTGTACCATTGACTTGTTTCACTTGTTTCCTCGCAGCCATCACACTGAACAGACATCGTTTGTTTCCTTTCATCGATTCATCGTAGATAGATATTCACGATAGCCCTTACGTATATAATTCGTTCATTTCATCTCGTCGATTCGTTTCATTGCCAGTTTTTCTCGAATACTCGAAGGGATCATTAGTCAATCAGGATCGATCATTTTTTGTTCATCGTTAGACACAATCGATCGATTTAGGATTCACGCGTATCGGTATCATTGCTATTCTGGGGACTTATTGCGTCGAGGATATCATTTTACATGAGAAACTAAACATCATCACATTATGTTGATTGCCGTCCGCCATTCTCTCGTCGCGTAGAATTCGAATGCAGCTAGCGTTCAGGCATGATGCATGCGTCGGAGAGTAGGGCAAAGTAGAGTACCGATTATATCACACTTAACAACCCGTCAATCTTAGGTACGTTTCTTCTTGTGAAAGTGCAAGCTTCCTTTCTGTCACTTGGAACGCGAAAAGCTGAAGACTCGAAGTGGAAAAATTTCTATAGAAATTTTGATTTTTCAAATCTTTAAATTTCTTTCCCTTCTACTTCGAGTCTTCCACAGCTTTTCAACGATTATTTCATCGAACGTCCGGCGACACGAGAACGAAGCTTACACTGTCGGATTGGTAATAAGTAGGACATTTTTCAGCAACCATTATTAGAATCATGCAGATATTTCAATCTCCAATGGGATTCCTTGATATCTTCACAGGAATTTTGAAAGAACCAAAATCGCTATATTTTGTACACGATGTTTAAAAAAAAAAGAGAAGAGAAATCAAGGAAGAAATAGAACGGTGTAATGAACCATTGAATTGGCTGTTTGTCGTTTTCCACCGGAAGTGGAGGAGTTCCAATACGACGTTCGACATTGAAAGATAACAAGGAGTCTACTGAGAGACCAGGAACCGCTGGCTAAACTTCACATGCCATCTTTCAAAGGCGCAGACTCATCGAATCGAATCGATTCCATAATAAAAATTGCGTTTGTTCGTGTTTGTTCGTGTCTGATCACGCTTCACGTGTCAATCTCGCGTCACGACTCGTATCCTGAACCATCGTTAGAAGCGCATGCGAGTTCTCGAAGCGGTCCTGTTTTTTAACCCTGATGCATGCTGCATGCACGCAGACAACGTATCGTTGCTCCTCGATGCATCTCTCATCATCTAACCAGTCGTCTCGTTGATCAATACACGATCAGGTAATAGTAAAACGCCCATTCTCCATGGATCACCATCGCAATCACGGTCTCCACGGCACGTGGAGACGAGCACGAAGGGTCGTTCGATTTGTCTGTCGAGCTTTCTAAAACTTCCTCTGTATCGTTGATAGCCGGACCTCTGTGTTAACCCCTTGCTTTACAAATTTTCTTCAAGATTCCATCGGTGAAAATGTCCAACGATCGTTAATTCGTATAAATTGTCATTGCACAAATTCTGTCACGAGTATGTGATTTAACGTTACAAGGTAAGGGGTTAACTTTTTAACTCGAGGATTACCTTTGCCGCTGTAAAAATTGGCGTTCGCGTTTTAAACTTTCGAAATTTGCTTCTAGTTCGCTTGTGACGAAGAGGAGTGACGCGAAAAAGCAGTTATTTAAAATCACACAAAATTTCGAAAATGTCGACAGATGTGGAAAAAAAGTAGTAGAATAATTTTTGCAACGAGTTCAGATATTTTCTTTTGATAACGTGTAACGAAGTTCACAGGCAAATGGAGCGTCACCCTTCGCCATCCGCCATAATCATAAGGGTACACCATTAACACTTAAGCTAGAGCTAAGTTAGCGATAAGTCAGCAACGGATGGCGGTCCCCAATTCCGCTGAACTCGTTCGACACCTTTTTCTTCTCCTCTCTCCGTCGATTGAACGAAGTAACGAGCCACCTCCCTTCGATAAATCGCGGGCCACGGTCGTTAATAATGTTGTGCAGCGTTTAACGACGGGGGCCGCGTATAAATTCCTACGTGCCCGGCATACGGAGCCGCGGAAACGATTCGACGAATGTCGAAAGCTGATCACGTTCCAGCATGATGAGCGGAAACTTTCTTCCCTGTTGATTGAACGATCAAAAATTAAATGAAATCGCCGTGTAACAATGAAACGTGTGCGCTCGTTGCGCTGATGTTTCTTTAATACGCAACCCTTTCGATACGATTAATCACAATCAGAAAACTCCGTTAACTTCACTTTCGAAACTGCAAGGAAATTCTTCTCAACAGTTTTTTAAGAATCAAATTTTTTTCCGGAGGAACGAGAACGAGAGAGATTTGATGAATTACGTAGCGAAAGGGTTGAAGAAGAAGAGAAGGAGGAGGAGGAGGAGGAGTGGAAGAGGAAGGCGGAGTTGGGAGGCCTTCGTGGTCAGCGAAGCATTATTAAATGTGGTGCCCCAATATTCTAGCTTTCTGAGGAGGTAAGGATATTCTTCACCCGACAAAGAAGCACTTCCAAGCCACCACCTATCCTTCGTTTCCATCTACGTGATTACCGTATTATGTAACGGAGTGTTTCGATGTTCCGTAGTAACACTTTCTCTTACACACATACACACACATACACACACACACTCTCTCTCTCTCTCTATCTGTCTATCTCTCTCTCTTTTTTTTCTTCTGTTCTGTCTATTTCTGTCTAACTGCCTGCCTATCTCTGTCCGGGGTGGCCAGTAAGTTTCCGGACGACTCGAAACTTTTTTATAACACGGCCGAGTGCTCGGCAAATTCCAGTTGGAATTTCACGATAATTTTGCGTAACTACGTTTCCCAGGCTATCCTCTCGCTGACTTGGAAATTAGTTTCCTGATTGACATCGAATGACTTCCGGTTTATCTTAATCCGCCCCTCGGAGATTTTTCCGCAAATAGAACGCCACCCACCGAGTTTTCTCTCTGTGGATCTTTCGAGTTTCAGCTTTTATCCACCGGTAATTTGCCAATCATACTTCCTGTGTTATAATTTGAAAAATTTCTTTCCGAAGGAAATCGTGTTCGTTTCAACTCCTTCAAGTGACTATCGCGAGTTTCATTTAGTAATAGGAAAATAACGCGTTTCGACTTGGAACTTTTTCACTTCGTCAATTCTGTTCTTTAGGCTGTTAAACGCATCGTAGAGGAGGATTTGAAAAATTCTCCATTGTAATTTCGCTTAATGAACGGAGTTTAAAAGTGAGAACAGTTCGAATTTGTTCAGGGACAGACAAGCCGCCCCGGGACTGCCCCTTTCTTTCTCTCTTTCTGTCTCTCTCTTTATTTCTGTCTCTTTCTTTCTCTCTCTCTCTCTCTCTCTCTCTCTCTGTCTCTCTCTCTGTCCCTTTCTCTGGTGTGAGTCGTTGATCAGACTGTCCGCAAATGGTTCACGTAAACGATCCGCGTCGTCGTTCCACGCGACGACGAGACGTGACGAGACGAGGCGGGGAAATGACTCATTATCCGAGGCTTTTCCCCGTGCGTACATACGTGCGTGTGTGTGCAGCCGAAAACGACGATCGTAGATAGAGTGACTTCACAAAAAAATGTAGATGATCTTGCGTCGCCTATAGCGGCCCGCGGCCGTTGTGTAATACAAGAGACACCGAGGAACCCGAGACGATGTGACGCCGATCGAGGCCGTCACCTCTAACCGTAGACCTGTTGTTTTTTTTTTTTTTCTCCACCACTTGGCACGATACTATAGAACGCTGGAGAGAGGGGGGATCGACGATCGATCATGATCCATCGATGAATTTCTCTCGTTAATTGTATCGATGGGTCTTGATCAAATCGACGATCCCCGGTGCTTTGTCTTTGAGCTGAGATATATACATGAACACGTCGTCTGGTTTGGAAGAGTAACCTCTGATCGAAGTAATTTCAAATTGAACGTTTCGACGATCTTGTTAGATACATTCATCTTCGTGGAACTTTTTTTTTCTAGGAAATAATAAGGTTCACAACATAGCTGCATGAGGTGATAGAGTTCGTTGTATATTTCTAGAAAAGAAACTTTTAGGAAGAGCAGCAAGTCAATTTTTACAGAGAGTACAGATTTGTTTGTTGATTTTTATAGAAAAGCTTTAACGACGCTTGACAAATTCTTCGTTTCTCCTTTTTTTTTTTTTTTGGTTTTTTCAAGTATTCGAGGGAAAAGAGTGTCTTTTTTTCTTTTACCTCGATTAAAGGTCTCGACGCAACCAGATCGGAAACAGTGATATCTCCTCCACACTGCGTACTCTGCTAGTTGATTAGTTAGAAAACATTTAGCTGTGTTGATTCTGCTTGCGATCCCGCGGCGAGGAGCGTCTCCTCGCCAAAGGATCCTCACGCGGCCTGCCGACACCAGAGTAGATCAGACGAGCGTAGTAGGTACGTACACGAAAATAAAGAGAGAGACACAATATACATAATACGTTCCAGTCTCGATTCTCCAATTGTCCAATCCGCAAATTATCATCCTTAAATCTCTCTCTATATATTCTCTCTCAATCACGTCTCTCCCCACGACATTCGTTACGACACGTATAAAGTATATATCTCTCGTATACACGCAGGATACACTTTGTTTGTAACTTTGTATCGTTGGTTTCGATATCGCTGCATGCTCAGTATGACGAGGCCCTGGCCGAGTACGACAACGCCTCGCCAGACTATTTATTACCACTATTCTTATTGTTACTATTAATGTTCCTCCGTTGAAAAAAAGAAGAAAATATGAAAAATACAGGATGAGCGCCACGTCAGTTCTACTTTCATCCTCTTTGACTTTGCATTCGTGAGAAAAATTCAGTATGAATTCGCACGGTGAAAATTCAACGCGCGCTGCGAAAAGTAGCACGTTTCATGTATCTTACGGGGAACAGCACGTGTCAGTTTGCCACGTAGAGAAGCACATTTCATCGTTTCATCTGTAAGGATATTAGCACGTTTGCTCTTCCACCATGAAAACTGATATATTGTACTGTTTCGCGACGAAGAATAGCACATGTGGGATTTTGCGGCGGAAACCATCACGTTTCGGCGTGTGATCAGTGAAATAATCATATTTCTTCCGAAAGGAATGCAGGTGATTGTCAATTTAATATAGGAAACAGCCTTTAGATAAATTACATAGTTTTATTTTTAAGGAAATACAGAGGAAAAACAGGTGCATGGTTTTAAATTGAAATTTTAAAACCGGTCATTTGACCGGGCCATGGTACGGTTAGTGTTAAAAATAAAAATATGTAATTTTTCTTTTTTTATTATCTAAAGGCTGTTTCCTATATTAAATTGACAATCGCCTGCATTCCTTTCGGAAGAAAGATGATTATTTCGTAACCGGTCATTTGCCCGGATAAGTGTCGGTACGGTTAGTGTTAATAAATAACGACTACATCTAATCGTTAAAACGAAAAAATATGAAAATGTTTCTCACTCTCGTCTCCGATGCACCCAAGAAGCGAACGAACCGAGGAGAGAAAACAGTCGGTAATTCCCAGAACACCTGTCTCCCTCGATAACTGTCGCGACGCGTCAATTAAGCGGGGAATACTGTATATTACGACCAAATCAGAACAAAATTCTAATTAGATCAGATTCGATCATGTCTGACTTACATGATCCAAAAAAAATCAAATCTTATCCGTATACATCCTTTTTTTATAGCCAACCATTCAAATGTGCTACAGTTCGCGACGAAAAACGAAACGTGATACTTTTCGTGACGGCGAGGACAAACGTGCGGTTTTTCCGTTCGACAAATGAAACGTTCTACTTCTCGTAACGCAGGTCGAATTAACAAAAGATGATAAATCGGACGATGCAAAGTGTAGAAATTCGGAGGAAATCGTATGGAGATTGAAACAATCGAAGCCCAGTCGGACCAATAACCTGGCCAGTCTGGACGAACAATTTTGGCAAAGCGATTAGAGCGAATGGAAAAGTTGGCGGAATGGAACGGAAGGTGAAACGGCTGACCCGTTTCACAGCCGATTTACCTCCGAATTGTGTACCGGTTCGAATGGAAAGAGGAAGTTGGCTGGAGATCGTGGTCGTACTCGGTCAACGACGGAGAGACGACAGAGAACCAGGCGCCTCCGTCGCTCGTTGTTTCGTCGTTCAGCAACCTATAGAGGAGCTCACGGACTGATCCTCTCGTGGACGACGACTCTTTTCGCAGCTGGACGAGCTACGGACTGAGGTGCAACGCAGGGACCAGGAGCTGCTCGCGATGTCCGCGAAGATGAAGACACTCGAGGAGCAGCACCAGGATTATCAGCGGCACATCACCGTGTTGAAGGAGTCGCTCTGCGCCAAGGAGGAACACTACAACATGCTGCAGGCTGACGTAAGTCTCTTCTTCTAAAAATTAAAGGGCCTTTCGCTTTTAAACAGTCGAAAAGTAGCTGTTTTTGGGAAAATTTTTGCAAGAAAAACTGTCGGAGATATTGAAATGAAACTTGCAGCGATTATTATTCGCATCTTGCACTGTGCGTTTAATTTTTTTGGTTGTAAAATACAGTACAGCTTTTGTGTGACGTGTACCGGAAGTAACGCTTGCCTGGGGAAAATGGTTTTTCAGTGTACAAAATTTCTCGGCTTTGGCACATTTGAAACAAAAATGCCGTGAGGGATCGATTGTGTAATAGTTGATGTCGAACATCATCCACTACGGTTGAAAAATACCGAAGAATAACAAAATGGTGGCACGTCAAAGTCGTGCTTCGTGCTTTTGCCCAAAAATCGTTACCTCTGGAGCTTTTAAAAAATAGTAACTTTTGGAATTTTAGAATGATGTACTTTTTATGTGTGTACTGAAGATGTGTAGAAAATTTCAGAAATATCCGTTGGATAGTTTCCGAGAAATCTTGCAGGTATACCTATATTTTCGAAGGTTAAATGTAACCGAAAATGTAAAAAGCGATAAATGGCAAAATTCATCATTTTTTAAGCGAAAGGCCCTTAAAGGGTTAATTAACAATTCTAGTATGCATAACTTATAACAGGGAGCCGCGTGCAATTTGCAAAAATCAATAACTGTTTGTAGCAGGGTTCTGAATTAAAGTGCGAATAAAAATGAAAAATATTGCTTTATAGTATCATATTTTTTAACCACTTGTTTGAAATTGAACGAAATTTGCATGTTACAAATCCAAATATGTAGAAAAAATTTATAAACGCAGGAATATTAAAATGCAGACAATTTTGAAAATTCATCAAATATATATATATTTTTTAAATAATAAAGCAATT
>NW_017100458.1:29556-37205 GCF_001263275.1 Habropoda laboriosa | reverse complement strand
AAGGTTAAGTCATTCTTTTTCTTTTTTTGGTAAAATATGGAAATGATATAGATTTTTTTTTTAAGAATGAAGGGGTTATTATAGCCAGAGGTGTGAGAAACATAGGTATTCTTACAGCATCCTACGAAGGAAAAATTTTGAAATATGTCTGAAAGACCCATATTCTCCATGGCCCACTAAATTTCATTGAACTTCAATGAAAAGTTCCAAAATGATCGGCAATTTCCGAAGAAGCTTTGAGACAATCGAATATTCATACCGAGCTTTTGTACAGAGTAATTTACGAGGCGACTGTGAGAACTTAGACGTCTAATGAAAAATAACGTGGAAAGTTCGAAGTTCCTATACCTTCTTGAATCACCAATTTCTGGAGTAAAGTACATAAAACCTGCAAATAGACCTTCCCTCGTCTTCTAAAAATGTCTACGAAACTCGTAGTAAAAAAAGATCTGCGTACACCTCGTTAGCATTTATTTGGCGTTGTATAATTTCAACAGGAAAAGTGGTAGGTAAATAAATAATGTTCACGTTATTTTATTTAGAAACGTAACATTTACTGTTAGCACAAGGAAAATTAATTTACATTTATTTGTTGATAAAAAGGGGGTTTAAAAATAGGTAAAGTTTGGGAATTTTTTTCATAAGTAACTACTAAATGAAAAGTTTTAATATCTTCGAAAGATATAAATTTAACTTTCGGCTTCTTTCTCCAATCTTTAAAAAGAAAAATGTTACAAAACGAAGGAGTTATTCGTTAATTGCGAAACCTGTTCTGTTAGAACATGGATTACTGGCTGCCATCGCCAGCAAGGATTGGAACGTCTGAAATAAAAAATTCGAGTTGATTTATAAATAAAAATGTATCATCTACCATGTAGCCTAGGATTTTTCAAAAATTTTAATTATGGAAATGATGGCGGTTTGAAGAGGAAAAACCTCTTCTTACCAAAAAAGAAAATCAACTTTAAATGTTTCGAAAAAATGAAACAATTGAGATATAAAAGAGATCAAGTCGATACCTTTTTTATGTATAAATCAAAAAGAATTTTTCATTTCAAACGTTTCAATCCTTACCGACGATAGCCACCAGTAGTCGATGTTCGAGCGGAAAATGTTTCGCAGTAACTCCTCCATTTTGTAGCACTTTCACTTTTCAAAAATTAGAGAAAAAAGTTGAAAGTTACATTTACATCCTCTCAAAAAAAAAAAAAAAAAAAATTGAAACTTTTCATTTAGTAGTTACCTACGAGAAAAAGATTCCCAAACTTTTCCACTTTTTTTAGTCGTCTCAGGGTGGTGTACACCCTTAAAACAATATCCAACAAAGCGCCGATAAAGCCATTACTCTCCAGTAACGTAGCTAGCCAGAGGAAATTCTCAAAGGGTCCACAGCGTTCAGGGTTGAAGCTGGTAAACCAACGTTAGGGGAGGTCGTAACAGGGGAAAGGAAGGCCAGGCCACGGGGAAACTGGGTCGTGCAGAGCTGTCCCTTCTCCCGTTACCCTCTGCAATCGCGTATCTACGGTTAGCGTCGTATAGCGTTTCCGCGTCGCGTGCAGAACACTCTGTCCCGTGTATGCAATGCGGATTGAATCGGTCCCGTTCAAACTGACTACCACCCACTACTACGCCCCTGTATATTCGTACGATGACCCAGTGTGTGCGTGATTACTTGCGTGTTAGGTGGAGGAAATGCGGCAGAGGCTCGAGGAGAGGAACCGGATGATCGAGAAGAAGACGCAGGCGGCTATGCAGGCGCAACAGGAGCGCAATCGCATGAACACTGAGCTTACCGAGCTAAAGGATCACATGGACATCAAGGACAGAAAGATCAACGTGCTTCAACGTAAGGTGAGTGCCCTTGAATCCATACTTTTCATCATTTTATTTTTCCTCGTACACCTAGCGTGACCTTTGTAAGTAGAAGTGATCTTTTGAACAATTACAGAGGCCTCGCAATTGTTGTTAAGTTATTTATAGATTTGATACGTAGTCGAAGTCTGTGGAAAATTAGTGCGAATTATTGTTGCGCCGAGGTGATTCATTTTGATGGGGCTAAATGGTTGATTAAACGGTGTGATATTGGCGACTGGGGTAAATTAGAGCTTAATTAATCACGGTGGCCCGTTCCAATTACTAGTTATGTGCATTCGCCTCCGCCATTCACGATTCAGAATAGACGACACTAGTTCGCATAGACTTTGATTATTTATCGCATCAAGTATACGGTTCATCCTCTTAGGATTGTTCAATTAACACGATCACGACAGAAACGGTCGCAGAGACACGTAGAAACCGTTCGATTAAACGCGGAGTTAATGTACGTGGTTAACCCTTTCACTGCTGAACGGTGTCAAGCTATAAATATTTACTACAAACAGACCGTCAGATATAATGTTGAATTTGACAAGAAAGTAGAATTCTTGAAAGAAAATATTACCAACTGTGTACCGTACACGTTCGTAGCAACGAAAGGGTTAACATTCTCGCGTAATCGCTCGTTGTCGCTCGATTTGGTCGGTGTGAGAGACGACAGAACCGTATCGGAGCGCAGCCGAAGCGGTGCAATTAATTGCGACGCGTCGAAGAGGGGATTTTTCGTAGGTGAGGATTAATCAGCCGGATCAAAGGTGGAAGTGTCGCACGATTTAGCCGTAGAAATATTCGTATAGGATACGCGGACACACCGCTGCGGAGTGCGCATGAGTGTGAATCTTGGCTGTCGATTGGAATGAGTGTGAGGCGTGCGCGCGCCCGCGCGACACACTTTTTGTAATAATATTTTCGTAGTCGTGCTGTGTAAAGGTTGTAGTACGTAAAACGCCTGAGACAACCCCTTGTTATCTTTACGTTATCACCATCCTTTCGTTCCGTCGTTTTATTTTTGTATCATTATTTCAGTTCCAATAAAAGCTTCGTAGGAAATTGCAATTTTCGTTGTGTTATACTTTCTTCATTATGTTCCGTTTTTAATATGCACTCCTGTATTTAACGCGTGTTTAATTGGTGTTCTTTTTCTTGTTTTTTTATATCAGTGATTAACGACAGTCGGAGGATCGACGAACGAATATGTACTCAGGAGACCTGTTTTCTGCTGTTTTTCGACCGATCGATCGTCGAGCTGTCGTTGATTACCGGTTAAACATGATGCCTCGTAATTAGATTTTTTTCGCTTGAACTCTTTTATTTCGTGGAAAGTTTCTTATGTTTCTTTTTTTCACGAATTCGTTCCTATGTTTTTACCGCACCGCTAGAAATCGTTACGATTGATTAGCGTCGGGAGTGTTTGAATGAGTAAATGTCGCATCGAGGTGTGAACGATAACAGATGGCAGGTAAGTGAGGATTTACACTGCTCGAAATACGATCTGCTAACACAATACTAATCACACGAATTAACGAAAAAGTATTAGGTCATCGCGTAAGTTCGTGCGAAATTTTTAACTGAAATTTAGATGAATATTTCAAGTATACCTTTAAATTTCATGAAAAAACGTAACCGCCTTTTCGTCCCGCGACATCTGCTCACTTTTTCGATAGTGATTATGCGTCATCGCTGTGCAATTTCTTTGGTTTTTCGTTAAAATATTTTTCGTATTCAGCACGAATTTATGAAATTGCCTAATATTTCTCTAACAATTCTACACAAATTTTCTTATTGTCTATATATAAAAGAATCTTTCGTTAATTATTAATAATTATCCTACTAACATTTTATCCACTCAGGTTTCGAATTTTCAGTCAAATCTCTCTCCAAAAGATATTTTCTATTTTCCGTTTGAATTTTCTCTGCTTTTCATTTCTTCCCTCGAACGTTTAATGGCAAAGTGGTTTGTGACTTTAGATCGAGAATCTGGAGGACCTGCTGAAAGAGAAGGACAACCAGGTCGACATGGCCAGGGCGCGTCTAACGGCAATGCAGGCGCACAACAGCAGCAGTGAAGGCGCGCTTAGTAACCTCGAGGAGGCGATAGGAGATAAAGAGAAGCAAATGGCACAATTACGGGAACAGAGGGATAGGGCAGAGCAAGAGAAACAGGAGGAAAGGGAATTGCACGAGAGAGAGATCGCAGAGTACAAAATGAAGATTCTCTCCCTCGAGTCTGAGGTGAGCACTTATTTATTAACCTTCAGTGGACAGTGGACTGTGCGACTCACGCGCACCACGGACGCCGGGTCAATCTTGACCCAGAGTAATAGTACTCCTAAACACGTCAGAAGGAAATCTTAAGTTGTATTTTTCATCGATTCTATGTAAATCATTACTTATCTCAACTTCATCTTCTTTTAAATGAATGGTAGAACGATTTTCAAAAATTATTTTGTTTAAAAAGTATAGGAGCCTAGATACATATTATGATAAAGAGTAAGAAGTGCAAACAAACAATATTTATTCTAAAACTACACAATGGATACGTAGAATATTTTTTTCAATTTTTGCGCGAGTATTGCACATATATAAAAAACCAAAACTCGTATTGACTGTGCGAATGCTGGTATAAAACTAACGTCAAATATATTTTTCTGACGACTAGTCGCGAGTATAAGAACAGACGAAACTATAACAGCCGTAACAATGTAAACATGGCTCGAATTTGGATGTCAGCACAGGTCTTAATTGACCCAGCGTCTGCCAGCCGAGGGTTAACGCATCCTCACTTTTCCCCTGTGCAATCATGGCTATTACCAAATACCCTAATCATTTAACTCCTTCATACACATCACTCTTCCACTCCAGAACACTCTAATTTTCTTCCATTTAATCCTACTCTATTCCCCTTTCTAAAGAAAAAATTCCATTGTTTAAACAGATATTCTTCGAACCACGAAAAATAACAAACAAATTCTAAACGTCTTCTAAATTTATCCAATCATGCGTCCTAACAGTAATGTAGGAGCCAAGGTAAAAGAGGGACCAAGTCGAACCCGCGCGACTTCCGGCCAGAAAGCCGAGACTCTACGCCCATAGCCAAGGCGCGCTCTTCATTTTCCCATAGTTATTGCTACTTTTGAAAAGCATGAAGGCTTCGATGCTACACTCGGTTATCCTGCGCTAAAATTCTCCCTCAAATGTCCGAAGAGCACTTTTCAACTCACTTCTCAACATGTTCGGGTACACTCTCCCACTACTACAGCACTCAGCCGAAACTCTCTGTTTCTCAACTTTCCTGAGAGACGTGTAAACCCTCCGAACATGTTTTCTTCACAGCACAACTTCTTTTCGCTTTTTTGTCGTCGCCACCTCGTGTGGTTCTAGATGCCTCGATCCCGGCTGAGGCGACCTCAGGCTGGCAAAAGCCGGGACTCTGCACTCGTAGCCAAGGCACCCTCTTGATGTCTTCATTGTTATTTGCTCCTTTTGATGGGACAGAGAGCTCGATCCCACAGTGACAGTGTCCAAAGTACACCCCGTTTAGCATTCAATGGCACAGTACTGTTCTCCAGTGCGTAAGGGTCCGTAAGGGCGCCTGCTTCCCCTTTCGAATCACACCTTCAGCGCGGCGTACCTTCGTCGTCAAAGAAACCTCGCGCTGCTAAGGTGATGACCGTGACTGGCTAACGTTCCTGTAGTCGAAAAGTTTAGCAGACGCCACGCGTGACGTATTACCGTCTCAGTCGCGTCCATGTACCATGGTAACGGCGTTTGTCTCCCGGGAGACAACTTTGGACAGCGTTGCAGCACTCGATACGATCAATAGCGCCAGCTCGACCTCCACGAAACTTTAACCCTTTGGCATTCGAGGAGCGTCTAGTAAAAAAAAAAGCAACAAGAATCATCCCTCCAAGACTGTTCCAACGGTCGAAAAAGAAAACTAAAACGCGCGTTTTTGGACGGTGTCCATATGTAGGTGGAGAAATTGGGCGCACGACTGGAGAGAGCACAGGCAGAAAAGGACAGGCTGGAGGCGAAGCTGGAGTGCTCTCAGTCAGAGCTGGGCAAGAGTAAGGCCGAGCTGGACAAAGCTGCGTCCGAGGTTGGTCGCAGCGGCGCCGACTGGGAGGCTGCTAGGCAGAAGTTGACGAAACTCGAGCTGGAGAACGAGAGGCTGAAGAACGATCTGGACAGGTCGCAATGTACGTACGGCAGGAGCACGTTGAACTCGTCCCAGGAGATGGAGAGGGTTCAGGAGAGAGCTGAGAAGGCCGCCACAGATCTCAGGAGGGCGCAGGCCGAAGTCAGGGTTACACAGGCCGACAACGAGAGGGCCAGGGCTGAGGCTGCTGCTCTTCAAGAAAAGGTAATGTTCTTTTTCCAACTGGTAGGAATGTGGTGTATTAATAGGATTCGATGGAAAGAACTTTTCGTTTGGGTTCACTTGGATGTTACTAGGTTGCTGTATAAATTCTGTCCGCGAGTTCGTTCGTGTAAACAGTCCGTCAGTGACTAAATTATTTGAAGAAAATCAGAATTGACTATCCTTAACATTGTATCTGAACTTGGAATTCATGATTCATGTACTGTAGAGAGTCTCCACAAAAGTGGATTTATAGTTCAAAGTACAACTTCGTACCGCACGAACTGTCACCGAAAAATTTACTGGACCAAATCTCTGTGTTTCGCTTCGTGCTAGACAAATTCCAGATTTTTTGCATCGCCTGGTCACGACAGATGAAAAGTGGGTTTTGTACAATAATGTAACTGGGAAAAGACATTGGTCAGAACGCGGACAACGTTCTTCAGAAATTGACAAGTAGAATTTTAGTAACGATATTGCCTTTGAAATTTCGTTAATTAAGCTATTAACGATGGAATATTGTCTATGTGTATTTGTAGACTACTTGTACATTTACATCGGACTACTTGTACATTTACAAATTGATGTCAATAATTCTTTCATAGCTTCCAATTTGCAGTGGTCTCAAACTTTTCACCGTCAGTATATCTGTACACAGAGTGTCTCCCTTAAGTTGAGCATCTAAATTACTTCCGCCGTTATTGAAAGTAACAAAAAATAAGACGTGCATAGAGTGACGATAAAAAATGGTTCCTCAAAGTCATCCTGAAGATCATTCCAAGGTCATCGACATTTTTTTGTACTGTGTTAAGGTCACTTTAAGGTTACAACGTCGAAAAAATAAATATTAATGTGTAAAAAATGTCCACGACCTTAGAATGACCATCAAGTGAGCCTTGGAGGACTATCTTTTACAAACCGCAAAAACTCTGCTTCTCAGCCATTTCTGCTATTTCCAATAGTGGAAATAATTTCTAAGTTCGTTATGAGTGAGACATCCTGTACATACTAAAGGAAATCGAGCAATTAGTGTTAGGATAAATCGCGTAGAAATCTGAAATACTTGAACGAGATCATTTCTAAAACCACCTAAACCAACCCGCATTGTATCATTTCATAAATGGACCAGCCGATACCATAGAAAATCACGCGTCTTTCAACCGATTAACCACGGAAACGAGAACCAGAACTGGAGTTCTCCTCGCCATAATCTATACCCAGTCGTTTCGTAGCTACTAATGGACGATCGAGCCGACTTGACAGGGCATGTTCCGTTCCCAAGAAGCAAGAACAATCGCCTTTAATCGCGATCGATTCGCGGTCTCGTCTCAATCCATGCACGCTGCCACCCAGCACCCGGTTAGTCGGATCTAATTTCCAATCACGGCTCCGTTCTTCCACGAGCAGCGTCGCA
>NW_017100458.1:23664-29514 GCF_001263275.1 Habropoda laboriosa | reverse complement strand
GCCGGCTAAGTGGCCGGAAAATTGCACGCAGCTCGATCGAAGACACCTGACTGGCATTTTTGCTAGGAGGGGGATTTACCCGTTTCGCCACTCGAAACGTGTTCCGCGCCGCTGGATTCTTGAAATCGGTTTTTCATTTCACTGTCGAATCTCCTCTCGGCTCAATTATTCAAATAGATTAGATACATAATTGACGCCTTTCCGAATGTTTTTCTTCGATGGTAGATACGCTCTGTTTTGCTGTTCTAAAATTTTGAATTTATCGTCTTATTAAATTAACCCTTTCATTACTATTGGCACCTATAAGCGTTTTGAAAATTTGCTCGCACTATGTCGTTGGAGCCTTTTGCTGCACTTTCGCCTTAATTTAATACCTACTTTTATCCTTACACACTTCTATCTTGATTTAATAAACCGAATTTTAAAACAATACGACCAAAATAAGAAATTTTGCATTCGTGGTTAAAAGTTTACCGTCAGTCATCCACGTTACACATTAAAATCTGCCGCAGCGAAAAGGTTAACCCTAGAGCGGTCTTCGGGTCTTTTTTGACCCATCGCCTTCTTATCTTTTTAATTACTTTTGCTGTTATCAAATTTATGTTCCCTTAACATTACATCGAAAGTTCATTACCTAAGTTCATATGGCGTGCTGGTAACAAAAATTGTTACACCTAAGACCTTTGGGTCAAAAAAGACCCAAAAACCATGTAGCTTCCCGTGGACCGCAATTCTTTCGAAGAATTTCGCAAGGTCGTAAATCCCGCTTACACTCTAGTTGACGGTACAGGTTTGCTGCCCAATTGAGAAATTGATCTCTTTTGGTGGTTCCAATTAAGATGAGAGAATTTAAAGAATTTTCTTGTCTTGACTGAATTTACAACTGTTGATGAGAATGTTGATGAGTATTGTACTGTGTTTGGCTGGGTTGGGTGTTACTGCGAGAGCGAGACTCCAAGTGCTGGTCAGAGAATGAACCGTGGAGTCGTCGTCCTGATGGAAAAGAGCATCGGTTATGGAAAGGAGAGGTCCGCGAGGTTTTTGTTTCGCCGATGGGTCCGCTCGAGGGGGTTTGTGAGTTTGGTACCCCGGTCTGGCGGTCTAATTTGACTAATGAATTTTACGATGATAATCCATCAGGCCGGGGTTTCCTCACGTATTGCGGGCCGATGTGAGTTTGGTACCCCGGTCTGGCGGTCGAATTTGACTAATGAATTTTACATTGCATGGCGACGCAACAAACCTCAAGTGTACAGTCGAACGAACGAACGCACTAGGGTTAAGGTGGAAGTGCGCAAAGGGCAAAAATTAAGGATTGAATTAAGATAAATGAGTGGCAAAAGTCGCACAATACCGGGAAAATATTCACAACGCCTATAGACGCCAAGGGCGCAAAATTTTTAAAGCGCCTATTGACACCAATAACACTGAAAGGGTTAACCAAGCCTGAATGAGAATATAGTGAACCACAGACACTTAACAGATTTTACGAAATATAGATCTTACTCTAACCGTTGTGTTAATTTCTTATTTTATCGGTGTAAGGTATTTAGGTAGGTTAAGGTATTTTCACGTGGTAATAATTCATCAGTGGATGTTGGATATATTAGTATCGTTGCTTGAGGCATGCAGAAGAGAAATTGATTTTAATTAGAGTGGCGTGATGAACAGGGACGCGTTAGATCCATATTAATAATGGATCTGGTATGCGTGTAGCTTCACTGATGGTGCCGCCATTAGGAATTGCAAGACCTTCTGGAGATTATTAATTTTGCGCCCTACATGTTATGAGATTCATCCGTAGATAAAATTAGTCCGGTACAATTTAATAATTCTTTTACGAGACTGTAGGTTAAAACGAACGAGAGAAATGTTAATGAAAATTTGTTGTGTCATTTCTAAAGGTGGAGAAAAGTCAGGGTGAGGTGTACAGACTGAAGGCTCGACTGGAGAACGCTCAGAGCGAACAGGAGAGCCTCCGTAACGAGTACGATCGGGCACAGGCGTCTGTGACTCATTTGCACTCGGAACGGGACAAGGCTATCGCGGAATTGAAGAAAACACAGGAAGAACTGGAACGTACTCAGGCAACTCTCGGCAAGGCACAACTTCAACAGGACAAACTGCAGAATCTACTGGACCAGACTCAAAGGGAAGTGGACATGCTACAGGAAAAATTGGAACAGACGCAAACGGAAGTTCGAAGGGTAAAATAGAATGATCAGAAATGAAAGGTGAAACAAAGTGTGATGGAATCTCATGGTGGTACAATTGAATTATCAACAGATGCAAATAGAAAGGGAAAAACAGAATTACGATTTCGAGAACCTGCAGAGCCAATTGGACAAAGCGCTTGGTCAATCGACGAGAATGCAGAAGGAACGGGAAACGATCCAGTTGGAAGTGGTTCGGTTACAGGACAAATACGAGACTGCTCAGGTGAATTATTTTCTTAAAATTTAAAAATTCTGAATAAATTATTTTCTTAAAATTGTAAATTGAAAATTCTAAGATTCTGAATGAATTATTTTCTTAAAATTCTAAACTGAAAATTCCAAGATTCTGAATGAACTGTTTTCTTAAAATTGTAAATTGAAAATTCTAAGATTCTATATGAATTATTTTCTTAAAATTCTAAATTGAAAATTCTAAAATTCAGAATGAAGTATTTCCTTAAATTTCTAAAATTCACTAGTGTGTTCTTCGCTTGACAACATGTAATCAGCTTTAACGATTACAATTATTTTATCGTCACGGTATGTTTCACGTTCGATAGCTCATAATACAGCGGCTGCAGAAGGAGAGAGAAGGTGTTCAGGAAGAAATAGAGAAGCTTCACGAGAAGATCGAGTTCCACCAAAATCAATTAACGAAGATGCAACGAGAGAAGGAGAACGCGTTGTCGGAGCTTCAGCTGGTTAAGGACAGATGGGAGAAGGTTCACAGCTCCCATCAGAAGCTAACCGTCAGTAGTATACCTTTCGTTGTACATATTCGAAAGTGAACGATAAAAATAAACAATGAGAATTCCTGCTAATCCTTGTACAGCTTGAACGAGACGACGCGATGACGGAGATCCAAATCCTGAAGGAGAAACTGGAGAAGTTTCAATACACGATGACCAAAGCTCAAGAGGAGCGGGAGAACGCGAAGAAGGAGTTCGAAAAAATGTTGGAGAAGTATGACAGGTAAGTTAGTAACAATCCTAGACCAACTATCAGCAAATTATGAATTTCTCTTAAATCAAATAATTATTTTTGTTGAAGTAAATAAAACTAAAAATTGAAAATGTTAAAAATAAGAGATAAAAATTGTTCGTTTTATTTGATACAATAATAAGTATAACAGTTTTAAATTTGGGTTCGATTTTATTAAAATTTAATTTAGAAAATAATTCAAATATTTACATTTACTTAATTTTCTCGATAATATTAATTCTACTACTACAATTTCGTATGAATAAATTCAATTATTTATTTTCTATTGAAATTTTACCACTTTCATAGAACTTGTAATTCTATTCAACACAATTAACCATTATTCAAACCTGATTGCGATTGAAAACAGAGCTCAGAGCGAAGTGTATCGGCTGCAGAACCGCGTCGAGGTGATGATTGCCGACAAAGACCGGCTCGAACTCGAGGCGGAGAAGCAGCAAATGTTAGCGTCAAAGAGCCGCGAAGAGGCTAGGAAGGCTCAGGAGGAGTTGGCTCACATGCAAGAGCTGTACGATCGTGCAGCCCTTCAGCTGAGCAGAACGAAGGAGCACGAGGAGAAATCGAAGGAGGACTTAGATAGGTTAACGGTGGACCTGCAAATGGTTCGTGAACGTTACGAGAAATCTCAGATCGATCTTCGTAGACTGCAGAACGAACGGGAGAAGCTTGTAGCGGACAACGAGCGTATCAACTTCGAGCTGGAACGGGCTCATTCGCAGCTGAACAAAGCGCAGGCTGCCACTGACAAGACGCAGGAGGAATTGGCGCGTATGCAGGTGGAGATCGAGAAGATGTACGAGAAACACGATCGTCAACAGGCCGAAGTGAGGAAAGCCCAGGCGGAGACGGAGCGACTGCGCGTGGAGGCGGAGAGCGCGCGCGAGGAGTCCGAGAGGTACGCGGCAAGGTTCGGCAAATACCAGGAGAGCCAAGAGCGGCAGAAGGAGGAGCACGAGCGGGCGAAGCTGGAGGTGGAGCGGCTCCGCGACCGTTTGGAGAAGGCGTTGACGGAACTGGAACGCGCGCGGAAGGCCGAGCAGGACGCCTCGAGGCTGCGCGCCGATCTGGAACGTGCGGAGGGGGTGCGAGGTAAATACGAGTACGAGCAAGAGAAGTGGCAGAGCGAGGGTAGTAGGCTACAGCAGGAGGTGGAGAAGCTCCGTGAACGTTTGGAGATCCGCGAGACAGAGCTGCACGAGGCGCAGCTACAGTTGGAGAGGTCGCGTGACGAGACCAACAAGGCGGCTGCGGCGCAGGAAAAGAATCGCGGTGAGATCGAACGCGCTCGTATAGAGACGGAGAAGATACGCGACCGTCACGACAAGGTGAAGGTAAAAGCGGACGCCCTGGAGGCCGACAACGAGAAGCTACGGGTGGAGATTATCCGGTTGGAGAGGCTGATGCAGACCGAGGGTAAGACCAGATCGGAGAGCGCGAGCATCGAGGTAGAGCGATTGCGCGCTAGCCTCGACAAGGCAATAGTCGCGCGCGATCAGGTGGAGCTCGAGGCTGGCAGGCTGGCCAAGGAGCTCGAGGCAGCGCATATGCAGACGGCAAAGTATCAGGAGGCCGCCGAAGCGAACAAGAAGGAGCTCGAACGTTTGGCCAATGAGATGCAGCTGATCAGGGATGAACGAGAGGGTATGAGACAGGAGCTGAGACGATTGGAACAGCAACAGCAGCAGCAGCAACAGCAGCATCAGCAACAGCAGCAGCAACAGATCGCTGGTAGCGAGGAGCTGGCGCATCTGCGGCACGAGTTGCAGTTGGCACAACGCGAACGGGACAAGATGGGCGCTATTCTCGAGAACTGGGAGAAACACACGGAGAAGACTGAGAAGATGAAGGAGAAGCTCGAGGCCGAGGCGAAGCAGCTACAAGTGGAGCGTGATCAGCTGGTGATACAGTTGGAGAAATCGCAGGAGATGTTGGTCAACTTCCAGCAGGAGTTGAACACGAACGAGGCTCAGATGAGAGAGGTGCACCGTTTGACACAGCAGGTGCAAACTCTGACCGACGCGCAGACGAAGGAACGACAGAGGGCTGAGCTGGCCGAGAAACGCATGCAAGAGATGCAAAAGATGATGGCCTCGAGGGACGCGACGGGGGCTGCAGCCAGCGAGCAACAGATGGAGAATTGGAAGAAGGTCTGCGAGGCGGAGAAGGCGCGGGCGCACACGGCCGAGAAGCAGGCCGCCGAATTGCAAAAACATATCCAGCAAACGGAGAGGCAGCTGCACGCGCAGCAACAGCAGATCCAGCAGATGCAGGCGACGATGCAGCAGCAACATCAGCAGATACAACAGTACCAGCAGCAGCAACCGCAGCAGCAAAATGGCGGCCAGGAGGCAGCCAGCCTGCGAAAGGAGCTCGATCGCACGCGAGAGGACCTTGATCTGGCGTCGGTCGAGCGCGAGCGTCTCCAGAACCAACTCGAAATGCTGTTGCAGGAACTGAATAACAGTCAGGTTAGCACACGCGACCTGCACTCGCTCGCGCTGACGTATATAAATACTCTACTACTGTTGTTATACTACACTACTACTACGCCTACATCCGCACCGTATATATACATATATATATAATATATATATATATAATATATAATTATACATACATATGTATGCACTAT
>NW_017100458.1:12077-23416 GCF_001263275.1 Habropoda laboriosa | reverse complement strand
TGCACCAGCACATACTATATATTTCTCATGTTATGTTGCGTACATGTATATCTCGGGGCGTCCGTCACACTTCACAAGCGAAGAGCAACATCGCATTCACCATTTTTTATCATTACCACCCTAACCTCACTTTTTTCTACTCCATCGGATCGTTCCCCCGCCACCGATAACATTTTTTTGGCGATCTGTTACTTTTTCTCTAATAGCACAGCCATTCGCGCGCTCGTTATTGCTCTTTTTAATTTTTACGTTTTCTCCGTGTATGGTCGATGGTTATGCCGATGGTTACGTTTTTATCGTTACGTTTAGACTGTTTTTTGGCAGCCAGCGCCGATGGCGTGAAGACGATCGAAAAGAATTTCAACGAAAACAGACGTTTCCTTTATTATAAGGAATACGAAAATAAAGGATGTCGAGAGGAAAACGATCGTCTTCATCGTCGCGATTCATTCGACTGGATTATTATTGTTACTGCTACAGTTCTGTTTGCGCGTTCGACATCGAAACGGCGAGCAACCATTTATTATTTCTCTGCGTTTCTCTTCTTTTACTTTTCTCTCCTTTCAGTTCGATTTTTTTGGTGCATGCCACATGTATCGAAAATGCCAGAGATAGAAAATGATTACTTGTACTGTTAAGGATTGCGTGAATGAATTATATAAAAACCCTGTCTGCGTTTGTAATTATAATTTGTACAGACTGGAGAATGTTTCAAGTGCACACACGATGCGTTCTGCACACACGTTTTCTTGTATACCATACCTTTAATTATATATATCGCTATGAACGTCACTAGATTTGCGAGGGACTTGCGAGAGTTTCTTCTCATTCTGCGCGTCTGACTTGTTTTTTTAATTACATTTCCATGCATCTCAATCATTTACTGAAGAGCCGTGATCATGAGGAATTTTCGAAAGTAAAATTCCTACTTTACCACCGAGTAGTGCGAAATTGAATAATTAGAGACGATGAAGAAAGTGTTGAATTTTCATGGTGATAATGATGATGATCACGGCTCTAAGTGAGGCGGCTTTCATCTGCCTAGCTGTAGAATTTAGATTACGATGAAGAATTGAGAGAGTTTACAACGAATTTTATTTGGAACGCAGATGAAATTGCACGAGGCTCAAATGAAACTCAAGGCTGGCGCTACGAAGGCTGGCACCGATTCTACTCAAGAGAGAAGACAATTGGAGGAACAGAGACGACAACTGGAGGAACAGAGGCGACATACGGAAGAACGAGCGAAGGCCGTAGATCAGAAAGCTAGAACGATGGAGGAGAAGGAGAGGACGCTCCAAAGTCTCGACCAGGACCTCAAGAAACGGAAAGCGAAGATGGACCAGCTGGAGCAGCAGTTAGATAGGGTAAAATTCGAGGAATTTGTCATCATTTGTCATTAGGTTATCCTGAAAGTTTCCGCGGTTTTAAGCTGTTCATTTTGAGGAAAAAACATAGCTCCATTGAAATTAAACATTTTTATTTAAAGTAATATCCCTAATGTTCGACATACTTTTGCCAACGTATTACAAGAGTATTTGGTTTATTCCGGGTATGAGCCATTTCACGTGAAATCGCGCAGAATTGCGGTCGTAATCACCGATTTTTTTCAAACTCGCAGGATTCGTTGATAGCCTTAGGAAACTAAACTATGCAAAAATTTTGGGCAAAATTTTAGAATTACCTATTAAAATTGCTGTTGTTCTATAATTTGTTAACTGTTTAATTAATAATTGGTTAATTGTGACTGTTGTTTTTATATAGAGCGGTGGGTCGCCAGACAAAAGGTTGGCGGAAATACAGAAGACTCTCGAGAACACGGAAAAGGAGCTGGAAAAAGCGAAAGAGGAGTCGACCAGAAACGCAGCCGAGACAGAGAGGCTACTGCAGGTAATGCAGATGACTCAGGAAGAGCAGAACGCCAAGGAGAGACAAATCAGAGAACTTCAAGAGTGAGTATTTTATAATCGAGGAGTTGAAATGGTAAACGATGAAAGTGGCAGAAATGTAAACGAAAAATATGTGTTTATTCATTTTTGGCACTTACATCGTTTGTCACTTGAACGCTATACAATGTCAGCGTTTATCACTTGAACGCTATAAACTGTCAGCGTTTATCGCTATTATAGATTTAGAGGGAAGCCAAATGGTAAAAAGTGTATTACACACTCTACCTATGATATACTATTTTTGGTACTTACATCATTTGCCATTTCAACTGCTCGATTAGGAAATTGGAAAAAAATCGTTCAGCTAGAAGTTCCTTAATTTTTTTATGATATACTAATAATGTAATTACTTTGTACAGTGCACTCAAAGCCGCACAAGCCAAGTTGAAACAAGCCGCAACTGCACAGCAACAAGAGGTCAGTGTGCAACTCTATTTTGTTACAATTTTCCTTTCTGAAAGAATTACATACACTCCCGTTCATAAGTATTCGGACACATATTTTATGTGAAGCAAGCTTAAACGCTAGCCTGTCATGGCCGCCTCCTTAGCGTCACGCGGTTTCCATGACGACGAATGCACGCTGCGTGAAAGACTTCCAAACCTGATTTTCTCAAAAACTAAGCCTTGAATGAAAAAGTTTGATTCTACATTTTTTATTTATTTTTACATAAGGAATCACCTCCTGCCAGCTTGTACAACATTTTCGGTTGCGAAAACAAATATACTTTATCCTCTTCTACTTTTCCGAACACCCTGTGTATTTTTACTGATATATGATACTATCTTTGTCGAAGAAATGCAATTTAAATCATATAATACTTTTTGTAACTACATAACAGGTGTCTTAATACTTATGAACGACGGTGTATGTGTTTTAATTGAATAATAAAATTGAATTAGTGTGTCATCCTAGACACACAGTATTTCCAAGAGATATTCTATGTATAGTTATAGTTTTCTTACACGATCCTAAACCTTGCTTAGAAATGAATATCGATGGAAACGCGACTAACCACATGTCTTTTTGAATTTTCACGCTGACCCTGGACACGACACGTATAACATGTGTGTTTGCTTGCTTGATTGTTATATATTTGCTTCTTTTCTGTACACGTTCGTGCGAATATGGTGGTCCGTATACGTGCTCGATCGTTTCCACGTTAAACGACATGCGTTTCCGAATGTTTAAACGACGAAAAACAATCCCTCGAAATCGATGAAAAAAAAAAAAACAAAACCGAAAATATTAAAAAATCCAACAGGCGGGTCCCGCCGGATTCCTAAAAAGCTTGTTCTAAGGTCGATTTTCGTTGGGGACGCCTTCTCCGTTCTTTTTAGTACAATTTGCATATTAAGCGAACTTTACAAGTACACACGAACTTATTAAAAATACGAGAACGAAAAATAAGCAAAAAAATGAAAAAAGAGAAAAACAAGAAACAGAGAGGATCGTGATTCGCGATTCTCCGCTATTCTGACAACACACACATTTTGTCGAGATATAATAATAATAATTATTTTACGTAACGCTGCGACCATTGTTAACGTATTTAATAATTGAAAATAGCGGGAAGATGTTGACGAAAATAACAATAATTATTGATATATATATATATAAATATAAATATTAATGTAAAGGAGATGAGAGGGAGAGAGAGAGCGAGAGAGAGAAAGAGAAAACGAACGACAACGGCAACAATAATATAATTATTTAATTTTAAATTTATTCAAACAAAAAAAAACAAGTAAATAAGCGATCGTGTCGTGTATGTACATATATATATACGTGTAATAATGAGTTATATGTATATACATATACATACGCCAGGGAGAATTTTGAAGGGCAGACGCATGTGTTGTACATGTGTATATAATACGTATACACGACAGAGATATATATATATACGTGTATATGTAGATATAAATATATATATATACATAAACAAAAAAAAAAAAATGAAAGAAAGAAAGCATTGTGGTGAATGATGAATGGAGGCAGAGAAGAACGTCGAGAGCATAAGAGGAGAGAGGAGACGAGAAAGTTAGACTTTCCACACGTCGTCATGCCAGGAGAGACGATGGCTTCGACGAAAGCACGTGAAAAAGATATACAAAAGATTAACAAAAAAAAAAAAAAAATGAAAGGAGACAAAGAGTATCGAGAAAGTAAGAAGGAACGAGGGAGAGACTACGAGAGAATCGAAAGTCACGTTCGCAGCCATTCGGAGACGCACCCTTACGTCGTTCAACGTGAAACCACTCGATGTACACGGGCCAGAATCACTGTGTTACCCCCTACCCACTGTCCACCTTCTTTGTTTTTTTCTTTTTCGTTCACATTTTCTGTTACGTTCACACCTGTCGCCTCTACACACGCACCGCGACGTCCACGCGCACCGATGCACGCACACAGCGGTCGGAAAACACCGGAAGCGTCCTCCAGAACGCGAGAGAGCACGAGGAGACCAGGAAGATCGAGCTGGAGACGAAAGACAGAAGGATCACCGAGCTGGAATTAAAGGCGTCCTCCTTGGAAAGACTACTGAAGGAGTCTGTCTGTTCTAAAAAGATGAAGGACGCGAAGAACGTCAGTTTGGAGGAGGAAGATTTGAAGAAGGAGCTAGAATCGAAGAATCGAAGAATCGCGGAACTGGAGGACCAACTGGTAGCCTGTAAGAGTGTGAAGAATACCAACAACGAATGTACCCAAAGTTTGAAACTAACGGATGAACTGAAAGGGGAGAAAGAGACATGGAGGAACGAGATGGAGGTGAAGAATAAACGTATAGAACAACTGGAGGACGAGATAGAGACCCTGAAGGGTTTGATGACGGAGTCCAAAAAGTGTAAAGACAACGAAACTAGAGTACAAGATAATAACGAGACCTGGAAAGTAGAGCTTGAAGGGAAGAATAGGAGAATCGTCGAGTTGGAGCAGGAAATGGAGTCCCTGGAGAATTTTCTTCGAGAACACACGGATACTGTAAGCGTAAGAGAGTTAGAAATGGTGATCGAAAGAAAGACTAGGAGGATAGAGGAACTGGAAGATACTGTGGCTGAGTTTGAGGATTTTCTGAAGCAGAATCCTGACGTGAAAGAGCTGCACGATCTTCGTTGCCAGGTGACAGCTGGAAATAGACGGATTCAAGAGTTAGAGAGGTGGATCCAGAAGAATGGTGAAAATCGAGAGTCTAGAATCGATCAGGAGAGAATCATAGAGCTTGAAGAAATGGTTACGCAATTGGAACAGTATGTGAGAGAACATAACGTGGATATTTTAAAGAGGAAGCTGCAGGATCGTGAGTGCAGGATCGATCAGCTGCAGAATCGAGTAGGGTACTTAGAAAAGGAGCTACTGAAGATTGAAGAAACCCATCGAGGTAAGATTATTTTGGATTCCCGGTCCTAATAATCCTCACTATCAATTTTTTGTCTTCTGTTAAATTGGTACAAATGAAATGCCGTTTTTTCAACAACTGAAACTAATGGGTCGATGGCACATATTAAATTTTGTCTGATAATATATTTTTATATACAATAGTCAAGAAGAGGGAATTTACTTGACTATTTAAAATTTACAATACTATTGTTTGGACATTATTGTCTGACACGATGAATAATCGAAATATTCGCCTAATTTTTTTTCATATAACTTTAAACTTGAAAAAACTGCTGAAAATATAAATTTAGCATTTGAAGAAGGTTGTGTAAATATTAAGACATTCCAACGTTAGTGTACAAAATTCAAGATTGACAACTTTTTATTGGAAAATGAGCCAAGAGGAAGGCCAAATAAGTTCGTCGATGATAACGCTTTAAGAAAAATTATTGAAAACAATCCAACAGACTACCATTTCTTTAAACACCTGAACAATTTTTTAACAAACAAATTATTTTGAAATGAAAGCACTGTAAAAGCAAAATCTAATCATTTTTATAAATTTGGAATAATGAAACTGCTTGATCTGTGGGAATAGTGTATAGAATTGTATGAAAATTATTTAGATTAAATACATTATTTTTTGAAAAAACACAATGTATCTAAAGTTTCGTTAAAAAAAACTACGTTTCACATACACCAACGTAATATGTTAAATTGAAAAATAAATTAGCGATAACAATGATCATTAGCCAAGTTTAAATTTTACAGCAAAAGAACAGCACAAAGATTGTCGGGAGAAAGGTACAATAACAAAAATGGAGGATTTCTCGTGCAACCATGTGACAGAGGGAAATTCAGAATTGCGTGAAAGGGAGCAGAGGATGAAGAAAATGGAGCACGCGATATCTGAGAAGGACAATAAGATCCAAGAGTATGAACAAGAGATAATGGGAAGTAAGGATGAAATAACGAAGCTGAGGAAAGAGATAGTTGCCTTGAAGAAGGAACTCAGCGAATACGACGACATTGGAGTGCTGAAAGAGGAAATACGAGTAAGGGACGAGAGGATCCAGCAATTAGAGGATGAAGTGGACTCTCTCGAGAGGGCTTTCAGTGAGAGAATCGATCTGGAACAGATCGAGGAATTGGTGAATGTAATTAAAGAGAAGGAAGACAAGGAGATACAGTTTTCAAAGGATCTGATGGAGAAGAGGAACAAAATTGAGGAGCTCAGTGAAGCTCTTCGAGAGAGTGTTGTTATTACCAGTAACTGTGAAAGGAAAATGATAAGTGAGGAGAGGATGAAGAAGGAGGCTCTTCAAAGGGTAAATAGTGGCCATTTTTTTTATTGCAATATTTCGAAGGAAAGAAACGTGGTTATATTCTCTTTTTATTCTCGATTTTAGATAGCTAAGTTGGAACAGAGGATTGCATCAATACAAACAGCTTCTGCCTTGAAATGTATCACCTGTCAACCTCTTCTTTCTAAGCTGCAGAAATACGAGATGAAACTCGAACGTCTCGCTGAAGAGAGAACCATGCAACTGGAAGATCTCCGTCAAATGAAGTAAATCATTAAAGAAAGAGAAACTGATATGTGACGATTTCATTCCTTTGTTGTATTAATATTGCACTTGTTAACAGACGAGAAGCTCTGAAAGCTGCAGTGTCCGAGAAAGACGCACACCTGGCTCTGCTGGAGCTTTCTGGGATAAAAACTGTCGCACAGTCCGAGCAAGCAGATCAGCTGAAAGCAGACAGGAAGAGGCTACTGGACATGCTAAAGAAAGAGGTGATTCAGTCATTTGAGAAAGAATTTGATCGCTCGATGTGAAAGAGAGAGAGAGAGTTTCGTGGCAAGATGAAAAATTCTGTTGCAGGATGAGAAAAGCATCGAATTATCAGTGGAATCCAGTCCATCTAGTTCAGAAGGAACACCACATCTACTCACGAAGCTTTTGGAAACGTCCGACGACGACGACAACGACGAAGATACTCTAAACGATCGTCGCAGCGAATCTAGTTCACCGCGACCGGCTACGACGAATGGCGACAGCTGTGCTCACGTGTAAGTTTCTTCATCGTTCATTTGTTAACCGGCGCGATCCTATGTCCGGGTCACTAGAGACCCGCTAGCTTTAGAGCGACGACGCACACATTTATAGAACTTTCTACGGTTTCTGTGATCGTGACGACGATCGTCTCGGCAACGGATCTTCGATTAGGATAGTATTATTCGTTACTGCTTCCAGAAAAAAGGGTATGCGGCGAATGAAAAATTGACAGCATACGTTCAAAAATATTTTCTCTGTCTTTTTTCAAACTTTCACATTCTCGAGGTTTACATCTTTCTACATTGAAAGAAAGAAAGAGATAACGAAAGAAATATAAAACTATTTATTTATAAATAATTGATCAAATACTTATCGTTACATTTCTCGACTGTGTCTACACTCAGAAAAGTTAAACGTATAATGCAAAGTAGATCGGATAAACGAAGGCAAGAAAAATTCGAGCCTGCGCGATTTATGCATCGGTGAGAAATCCGTGCGGGTCAGAAAAGACCCGGGCACCGGATTCTACCGTCCGTACTTCGAGGGTTTAATGGAAACACTACGAAAGAATTCACCGAAAAAAATTATGCCTTTTTCTTCGCCTTAGAAAGAAGACGTCGAAGGGACCGGAAGCGAGAAGCAATCGAGAGCAACCGTGCAAGAGTCATCATCAGCAGGATAGCAGATAAGTAAACCAGGCCACGTAACGATGTAGAAAACGAACAAAAACAAAAAAAAAACAAATCGGTCTCTTCGTTTCTTCGATGTTGTCACGTGCACACACACGCAACCGTAGAAGCAATCTAGAGCATTTCTAGAGCCTTAGAGAGAGAAAAAGCAAAACAAAAAAATACCGTCGACACACAGGCAACCGAGATACCTCATCGACTTCGACTGCCACAATACGGCTACATTCTATCATCCTTCGCCATTTCATCATCATCACAATCATCATCATCATCACCATCATCATCATCATCGTCGTTCATGCATCACTCTCATCATCCACGACAATTCCTTGCGACTATTACGAGGAATCAACCAAGGAGGATCGTTCAGTGAGGCAAATTGATAACCTCGTTCATGGAGATAGAAAAAATTTTCGCCTGGAGTATACACGAGAGAATCGATCAACAGGATTATTTCGATCGATCGATCGATCGATTACGCAGCGTTGACAAGTGGAACGCGTGTGTTCGTAGTTGAAGTGCAGAAATATATTATGCTTCACGAAACTCGACGAAGTTTTCCGTAGGAGCGACACGATTCAATGACTAAAGACGAGAGAAACAGGGCGTCGATGGACGATCGATTTACACTTGTTACATGATAGAATCTAGGTAGTTTTTTCTGTAGACCAGTTGGTTGCATGTCTCAGAATCATCCGGGGATGCTCTGTTTCTTGTTACACGCAATTGTACCATTTGATCGGTGAAATTTTCATAGTTATCGCGTCGAGTTTCGTACCGACGTAGATTTTTACCATTGTTAACCCATTAAAGATGAAAGAAAGGTGTTAAGAGAGGATGAACACGACGTAAGGGTAGCAGTTCGTTCTTCGTCCTTCGAAAATAGGTGACAGATTATTCAAACACAAAGAACCGTTCCTTTCGACCAGTATTATACCAATATTAACATTTAACGAATTCGAATAACAAGGAACGACTCCGAAATTGTTGTAAAAGTCACCTGTCGTACTCCCCCATCGTCCAAGTTACTCGATATACAAAATATCAGGAAAATAAAAGAGCAACAGTCGGAAGGAGAGGATTTATCCTTTCCTTTTCTCTTTTTGGATTTCTCGTCACGGGTCCAAAGATCGTCGTCGTATAACGGAGTGCTAGAACTCCAGTTGAAGGGAACCGAAGAAAAAGAGAAAGAAAAGAAAAACATAGAGAAACGAAGTAAAATTAAAAAGAAGAGAAAGTGAGGAGGAACGAAGGTGTTAGTTAGATCATTAGGAACAGGAGATGTAACACGTAGCACGAGGGATATCCTGTAAACTGCCGTCGGAGCAATGGCGTGCACGAGTGGGCAAAAAATAAATGGGAATGGTGCTGATTAGCTTTCAAGATGACAATAAAACGAACGTTTCGTGCATGCTCGATGATCTTGCGATGCGAAAACGAAGCATTTTGACGCACGAAAAAAACGCATTTCTCTCTCCCATCGAAGGACTCGTGAAATCCGTTGTTTCTATAATATAGAATAAAGAAAGAAAGAAAAAAAAAAAACAAAAAAGATGTTGCTTGTGGTTGATCGAGGAGAATTTTCCTCTTAAGTACGTGAAATCGAAACGAAAACGTAATTTTCTTCGACACGAGAGAAAGGGTGTATGCGCGTGTGTATCGTTGCAAAAAGTGTGTCATGTGTAAATATTATAAACGGTGAAATATGTTACGAACGTATACACAGTTGTAGAGTATTATTATATTATAGATACGTGATTTGATATGTTTAGCCGAGCTACGAATTATGAAAGTGTCTATAGAAAAAAAAATTGTTAACGCATGTGAACACAACTTCCATATAGTTTCTCAGCCCACATTATTACACATAGTACATGTTGGTTTACGTTGACAACCGATTGCAGATATTTACGGACGTTGTTGGAAACGATATTTGTTGAACATTGTTACGAGATCTTTACACGACTGTAAATAATTCACACATAGATATACGTGTATCTATAGATAGAGGAAGATATGATGTACCCATTCATGTTTCAATTTGGAGAATCTGACTTCCTCCACTCTTTATGTATTACATTCGACGTCCATTTTAGATATTGTTGCAACTCCCTTGTTCTTTTCGATCGAGAAATATTCCCTCTTTTTAAAAGTAATCATCTCCCCTTCGGAGGAATAGCCTACACGGAAAAAGAAAAGTTGCACCGATATCTAATCGAGCTTGAAATAAAAAAAAAAAGAAGCCTAACGATGGGATGATTGAACCGTGGACGTGTGAATTTTCACACTCGAATCTTCCATCGAGAAAAAATTTGTTGAACCAGTTTATCCAGTTTACCAGTTATCGCTACTAGTTCCGAAATAATCCTAAAAACCGAGCGGAATATCGTGGCGAAATTCACGATGCAATTATTCGTCAAGCGTTTTCTTCGTGCGTCGTTGACAAAAAACAGAATAAAAAAAAAAAGTATGCATCCAGGACATTGGCAACAACGATCGTCCTAGAAGAGAGGGGACAAATTGACCCGGAAGTCTGAAGAAGGGACATCATCGATGATAATGTCATACACAGAGCCCTTCGTGAATTAAGACGGTCAAGTTTATGATGATTATCGTAACATCGACGGGGGAAAACGGTGGACTGAAACGAAAATTGTTATGATAATCGTCAGTATCGCTTTTGCAGGATCTGTTCTCGAGAAAGAGAGAGAGAGAGAGAAAGAGGGAGAGAGAGGGAGTATTTTTTCTCAGCGTGCAATGAACATTTTGGGACAGCAGGGATCAGGAAAATATTGAAAGAAAGAATTCAATTCGAGGCACTAAAGAAAAGATAAACAGAAAAACAGAACAGAATCGTTTGTACATAGTCATGTGTCGATGTTTCTTCGATAGCCCTGCTAACAATGGCGAAAGAGAAACGCCCACCTGTGGTCCCCGCTGATTCTGTACCCATTCCCAAGCATACAGCTAGTCTATAGATACCTGTATTACGTGTATACATAGATAATATCTTGCTAAAAACGAATTTGTCGAGCATTTAAACGCAGTCTAACCTAAACGAAACCAGCTAGGCGCCAGTGCATGATTGTAACGTATACCGGACCGGGGAAGAAGTAGAGCACGTGCAACGAAACCGTGTGAACCGGAAGACACATCTTGTAGCTTATCGATAGAAGAGATAAAGATAAAAAAAAAAAACGAAAGAAAAGTTTCGCTGCGAACGTGCGATTCTTTCTTCGAAAGTCGAGTAATCCCAGGCCGCC
>NW_017100458.1:4170-11786 GCF_001263275.1 Habropoda laboriosa | reverse complement strand
AACCGAAGAAACTCGCGAATTCTATTGACTTAGATCACGCTGAAATCGAAGGGCATCGGATCTTAGGCAGGGCAGACAATCGTTGAGAACGAGAATTTGTTAGACGAGAATTGAACCGTGCAGCAATACCTCATCGAACTGCTTCTCTGCCCTGTGTAATCGAGAGAACGGCGTCTGATTATTGTCACCGATTTATTACTCGGTTGAAGAAATGTTCTCCTGTTCGTCCCTTGTCTCGATTCGTGCGTAACAAGTAGTATAAACGTGGCATTTGGCGAACGACTCTCCGAGGAGTCGGTGATTTCAACGCACGCGTAAGAGATGCGTTCTCAGCGAGCGTTGAAATCACCTGCACAAGACACGTCTCTTATACGGGCGTTGAAATCACCTGCATAAGACGCGTCTCTTATACGAGCGTTGAAGTCACCAGCCGCTTATACTTGAAACCTTAACGGACGAAGCTTTCCTTTTGTGTTCTTTTTTGAAATGTTTATCAATCGAAGGAGGATCGATTCAACGAAAATTACGAAGAATTTAACGTCGTGGAATTTCTCTTCAGTAACATCTCGAGAACGAAGACTCTCCCTGTTGAATTTCTTTCAGAGCTTTCAACGAGAATCGAAGCCAGACAATCGAACAAAAAGGCGAGACTGTTCAAATGAATAATAACGATAATCAAAGACACTTGACGCATACCTGATACATAGTTGATTTTCGTGGATCCTGATTTTCCAAGTACAAAATATTGTTATTCGAGACTTTTACGTAGAGGTAGCTCGAAATAATTTCGGAGGGCTTTCGTTTTCGGATGATTTATGATTTGACGATTACGCGAGTCGAGAAAGGGATAGAAAGGGAGAGTTAGGAGAAAGTAAAACGAAAAGAGATAGGGAATAAAGGTTAGTAAACGTGTGCCACCGTCATATCAAGCCTATATCATCGTGTTACATTATACATACAAATATATATATTATAAAATATATATATGCTTATATGTATATATATATAGCAAATGAAAAATTAATGTTATCGTGAATTGACACAGTTGTTAACGTGGAGTGACTGCGTTTCGTGACGTGTGCGTGCGCGTAATTTGTGTGAACAAAGAAATAAAGGAACAAAAAGTCCTCCTTTCGATCGCTCGAGAATTGTTAAGGCCTGAGAGAGCAAGTTTTTCAAATCTTAAACAACAAACATCTTCTTACTGGCACTCTTTATTGTCCGAAATATTTAAATAATCACTTTCAATCAATAATAAAGCAATCACTTTAACAATTTATCATCGTATCGTCTTCATATAGAAATTTAACAAAAAATAAACCTAATACCTAAATAAAAAGGTTGTAACTGTAGGATGTAATCGCTTTTTAATGATTGATTAATTATCTCCAATTTTAAGACTGTTTAACTGATAAAACGGACAAGCGTTCGAAATGCTTCGATATCGCAACTGTCTATTTAAAAATAGCCTGTCCACCGTGGTATATTGAATATTTCATGAAAGACGAATGGATAATAGAAGGAAAGAACAGATGTGATGGACAGAATTTTTGCTGATGATTCCATTTAAAAATTACTCAACAATATTACATAGTATCAAGTTCGAAGACGAGGAATTCTATACTTTCTCCTCTTCTTCTATTTTCGAACTTGAAAAAAGGGAATCGGAAACGAGAGGAAAATGAACCCTTTATTTGGAAACGCTGGGACAAGTATTAAAATTCCATTAGATCTATAATCTATACATATTCTACTTAACTAAAAGGGTAGCCAAACTTCCAAATTGTACATTTACGACTCCTCGATAACTCGTTAGGAAATACGAATCATTAGAAATCGTAATTAACGCATTCATTATTCCGTTTGTAAAATTAGCGAAATAGAGATGTAAGCGTTCCTCTAGTCCAAATAAAGGGTCGATCTTTTGGGCCAGCAAGGAATTGTCGAACAAAAAAAAAAAGGACAAGCAAAACGACACGAGCATGGCCATCACCCTTTAAAGCTTAAAATCGTTCGTGCCGTCACTCGAGTGATCCTAAGCTGAGACTGTTACGTGGAACACGAGCGAAAATGAAAAAAGGAGAATTTGTGAGCGCGTGAACGAGGCCGTCTCGATATTATTTTTCGACTCGACTGTTTAGTATCTACGATGAAGAAGAAAAAAAAAAACGTTTTTATGTGAATATTGCGTAAGGAAAGTCGTGGCGGCGAGGATAGAACTCGCGTTGGAATCGCGGCCATATTCGACGAATTCAACAAACGTGAAATTCCTTTGCATTTCGATTATTTAACCGTGATTTCCTCGCCACTGAATCGGCTGAATAACTTTTCAGAAGGATATACAACCAGCCGCGAATTCAACGTGAAACAACGCCGCTACGACGTGGCTCCACCCGCCCCCTTTTTTTATTCTCCAATTTCTACGTGTTTAATCGTTAAGTGAAAAATAAGCGACAGAGAGAATGCTTAAGAGGGCAAAGAATGAGGGAGAGAAAAAGAGGGGAGAAATATACGACGAAGTGTAAACATACGCCGTGTTCAAGTACGATCGTCGATCAATGAAACGCAATACGATTTTCGATCGCGTGTACATACCTAAGGGAACGATTAATAATACAGTGTGAATGTACGATGAGAGGAGAGAGAGAGAGAGAGAGAGAGAGAGAAATAATGAAATATCGTGAGAAAAATGGTTAGAGGAACGAAATGAGTCGTGTTAAGCCTAGTCTTTACGACGCTTAATTAAAAATCGAGCGAACGACGATCGACGTAGATCGAGGATGCCTCGTTAAATATCATTTCGTTCGGTGTTTCTTTTCTTCCTCGTGAGAATAATAGGAATCCTCGATCGAACGGATCGTCGTGGGTCAGGAGAGAAACGACGAGGCTAGAGTTAAGTTTAACAATTAAGCTAAGGATAAGTTATTAACAAAGAAAAATCCAGAAAAAAAAAGAAAACGGTAAACAGTTTATTGAAGTACATTGTTGCAACTGCCATGCTGTGTGCCATTATATTATAACGAGTCACGTTTGTCGTAAAAAGGAAAACGCAAAAAAAAAAACGTGTAACATGTGAAATGATATATAAAAGAAAACGAAAAAAAAATTCCCTTGTGCGCGTTCCCGTCTGTCTGAACATCTTCGTTACACACCGCTTCTTTTTGAAAAATGGTGTCCAAGGCCCGTGTTCCTCGTACCGCGCGCGCGAGACGCCATTATTTCTCGCGTTCTACCTGTGTGTGCGTGACCAAAAGAGAAAAATTGTATTTTAATACCTGATTTCCGTATAACTGTATTGCAAAAACGCTTTTACACGAATTATTTACACTTAGCATGAATACGACGAATTAATGGTTGTTCGACTGATTTTCTCGGGGAATGCGAGGAAACGAGGAACACTTTCCATAGTAAATTTATCGAAAGTTTTTCACTGGGGATTCGCGTACACTTGTCCACGCGAAACAAAAGCATGTACATTATAGCGGAGATCGAGGCACCATATACTATAAATATGACGATTAAATGTATACATATAAATAGATGTTAACGCGTGTGGGCACGCGTACGATATCTCATTGCGGGCATCGAAGTCTCCGTCGCGGACGAGGAAACTATTCTCTCACACGGGCGAAAACAAGCGTTCATATGAATTTCACACGAGGATATTCGTTCCTGCACCAGGGAAAAAAACAAACGTGAAGAACACGCGAAACAAACAAACAAAAAATAGAGAAGGAAGACATTTTTTTTTAATGTGTCCGCCGTTGATGTACAATTAATATATCGCACGAGCGTCTTCTAATCGATGTAACGCATTGGATGATGATCGCGACACTACGATTGTATCCTAACGTTTAAAAACGCAGCAGTGTCATGTACGAAAGAAGCAGAAAAAAAAAAAAGAAAAAGTAATAAGATTAACGAAGCACATCGTGGGGAAAATCGTTGCAGCGTTCATTTTTGACTCTTGTAATAATTTAAGAAGAATTTACACACATTCGATGTAACCGGTAACCGCACACGAGTTGGTGAAATGTTTTTTAATATGTCGATAACGAGAGAATCCGCGGTGTACATATAATTTGTTTTCTTTATCCTTCACGAATAAATTGTGCGATTGCCGGTTAACTGTCATCGCGTTCGAACAACTTATAATACATGTAACAATATCGCTATCTCGTTTTATGTACGCGTATCACCGGTAAAAAAAAAACAAAAAACAAAATGATCAACACACACGTTTCTCTGAGAAATGGAAACGCCATTACACACACACACACACACACAACGTAAGACTAATGTGTTCATCGATCACGTTACAGAGAGACATCAATATGTGTTGCGTGAACAAAAACGAAGAAAAAAAAAATGTCGTTTATTTCATAGAGACCCGCGCAAGAACGAATTCCTACGTTCGCGAGACTACTCGATTATCACGACGTCTTGAAGAAGAACAAAAAAAAAAGAAAGAGAGAGAGAGAAAGGGAGAGAATGGAAAGTGAAAAATAGCGACAAAGAGAGTATTAATCGAATTTGTTAGTTTGACAGCCGACGATGTGAGGAATGAACGAACGAGCGAGCGAGAGAGAGCGAGAGAGAGAGAGCAAGAGAGAGAGAGAGAGAGTGTGTGAGAGAGAGACGATAAAAAAGAGAAGAGAAGTAATTAAGGTTAAACCAAAGATGACGTCGACCCATCATAGATTCAAGCACAATAAGGAACTAGTAGGGCCAGGCACAATAAAATTCGGCCGTCACGTTGTAGGCAGCGATCTGTTAGAAACGACAAGTCATATTAAGTATCTATATAGCGAGACTATTAAATAAACACATATTGTCTATTGTCACGAGAGGTGTATTTCATTGTTAAGAATGCTGATCCCCCTTTTTTTCTTCGAGACACTGGGTTGAATAAAAATATTCATTAACAAAGAATACCACGTGTTTTCTTTCTTTAACCCTCTCGTGCTTGAATTATACTTTTTTTTCAAGAATTTTGTCATTTATCTACCGATCGTCTTAATACTGAATTGAGATCAATTTTTTTTTCTAGTACTTCAATCCATCATTTGCTTCGAAGTTGCCTGACAATGATTTCTCCATATAAAAGAGCATCGTTTAGGGTAACTTCGCTTCGTTGAACCAAACCTGCAAAATCAACTTAATCGACGGTAGAGGTTTTAAATAGAAGGGTTTAAATATAATATGGATCCGGCAATTTTGCACAGCCCTGCCAGAATAACGCGGCGAAAAGCTAGGAAAGAAAAGGAGGAAACTGGTGAGTTAGTGTAATTTAAATTAGCTGAAATTTGCTCGCTAAACGATTCGTGGATTAATCGTGAAATTAAATTAGATTACATATACAGCCAGAGAACGGTTATCCCACTTGACAGCAAGTCACGAACTTCTCACTTGAGGCTCGAGCATCATACGAAGATATTCGCCTCCATGTGTCCGGATGAAATTTTGGACCATTATGACAATTATCAGACTAGAATGTACTATACCACCTTAATGCTTGGCGACGTGTCAGGTATAACGAGAAAGTAGATGTGTAAAATTGAATATAAAAATAAATGCTACACTGAAAGGTTTCACGGATCTCGCGGAAAAGTACACAAAAGCTGGAAGAGGTGGCCCGTCGAAATTAACTGAAACTCTAAACAGTTACATCGGTGCAATGGTGCAAGAGATACTTTCTCACAATGGGGACGTGTTGAAATTTTCTGGGGATGCTTTTATAGTGATGTGGAAGCTCCACGAAGGAATGATGATGAGAGACTTGGCTATAGAAGCGATGCAGACCGCTTGTATCATTCAGAAACACTTCGGGACATACAACACCGAGGTTGGAGTGACTTTAAAGGGTTCGTTTATCGAGAAAACTGCAAACATCCAGTGAACGACATTTTTTTTGCAATAAAGAAATGAAATATTAATACAGTAAAGTTAGCCATTGCTTCTGGAAGAACGTATTTCACCTCCATTGGAGATCCAGACTCCATGTCTCACTACATAATCACTGGGAAACCAGTGTGGGACGTGAAATACGCCGAACGCCTCTGTCGGTAAATATGAAAAATAATAAAAATCTCCCGTCGATAATAATTTCGACGTGCGTCACGAAAAATATTACGTTTCGTTTTTCGTCGCGAACAGTAGCACATTTGAATGGTTGGCTACAAAAATAATAGCATGTTTAGCTTTATACCTCAGCAACTGACAAGATTTGACTTTTTTTTGGACCATGTAAGTCAGATATAATCGAATCTGATTTAATCAGAATTTTGTCCTGATCTGATCATAATATACAGTATTCCCCGCTTAATTGACGCAGGCTCGATCCGCGTCGCGATGTTCTTTGTTTCGGATATTAGATGCAGTTATAATTAATTAAACAATATTTTCAGTTTGAATTTTTCGATACAAATACATTTCAATAATTGAAACTGATCACACGCCGAAACGTGTTAGTTTTCGCCGCAAAATCCAAAATGTGCTATTCTTCGTCGCGAAACAGTATAATATATCAGTTTTCCTGGCGGAAGAGCAAACGTGCTAATATTCGTAAGAAACAATGAAATGTGCTTCTTTAAGCGGCAAACTGACGCGTGCTGTTCTTCGTAACACAAATGAAACGTGCTACTTTTCGTTACACACGTGGATTTCTTAAAATGATCAGTTTTGTAAATACTTCTGTCAGAGGTGGTGATATCTTGGTAGCACCCAGTAGCTGGCAATGGGTGAATCCAAACGAATACGTCCACGAAACGCTTCCAGATGGAATCCACACTCTCATTATAACTTGCACGAGTATGTGGTACCAATCCAGGGACGATGACATAATAATCAGTACCGAAGGTACGATAAAAATGATCCAAATATAAAATAGTTTTCGTTGAAATTGTTACTAAAGCGAGAAACGCTTAACTTTATACATGTAGATGAAGATGACGAATACTGGGGGGATATTATGCATGAGCGAACGTACTATTCTAAGGTAGCAGTGGACAAAGAATCCGAAATAGCAGTGATGAACATGGCAGGTGACAGCTTCGACAGAGACACATTCAAGCAAGTCGATTACAGCTGTAAGCGAGATGAATTGCCGTAATTTGGGGAAAAGATTTGATACTTAAAAAATGTACATTTTAGTGCGACCTAAAGTGATCAAAATAGCAAGAGCTCGTTTGAAAGGGGCTCTAAGGAGTTATATGTTGAGACCGGTGATTCGATCCATAGAAATGGACGAACCTTTGGAATATTTGACTGAGATGAGACAAGTAGTGATCCTTTTTATCAACGTGATCACGTTCAACGTAGGGAAGAAAACGTTAATTGCATTGGTGAACACTGCTTATAAATTAGTGTGCAAGTAAGCCTATTTTAACAACTATTAGGTGTAGAAGTAAGTTCTTTCCGATGTTTTGGTAAAACAAGATATAAAAAGTGAAGCATTGAAATATTCGCCGTTGTTTTCTATGACTTTTCGCCACTTTTCTGGTAAGTTACGAATTCTGTCGCGATAAAACCTCGGTGACTTTGACGCAATGTATTCGTCTAGGCATTTTCGAACGACTTCAAGAGTTTTGTATTGTGTGTCTGTTAAGTGATATTGT
>NW_017100458.1:0-4099 GCF_001263275.1 Habropoda laboriosa | reverse complement strand
AGTAAGTCGCATGCAACAGGAGTTCCAAATCCAGTGAAAAAAATCAGTTCTTTTACGTTGTCCAGATAATGGACTTTTCCTTTCGATGGCGTCGTTCAAATTCGAAAGTTGCTGTTTATTGCGGTCTGCAATCACTGTTTCTCCTAGATTAAGGAATTCATAATACAGGACTCCCTTCGTGTCCCAACATATGTAACAACTGAAATTCGTCGGAAAGAACTTATTTATACACCTAATAATTCTCATCGATACAACTTTTCAATGTAATTAGCAACATTTGTTTTTTCTCGATTTTACGAATGAAGAATCGTCGGTGGAATGCATGGGTGTGTGAACAAAACGTCCCTCTTCGACAAAGACCTAATTTTCCTCTGCATTTTCGGTCTACGCGGTGACAAACACGAGTTAGAGTCACAAATTGGCTTGAGATGTGCTTCGAAAGTTAGGTCGACCCTCGTAGCGATGGAAAATATTAAATCGGTGACTGTAGGAGTGACTACAGGAATGACTTACTGTGGAGTTGTGGGACACATTCTCAGGAGGGAGTACACTGTGATTGGAATGTCGGTGAATAAAGCGGCGAGACTTATGGTTGCGTATAGAGACAAGGTAAACAATCGAAGATGCTCCAAGTATTACTTTTGCAAATGAAAAGTTAAAAATAACGAGGAATTCATAGGTGGTCTGTGATCGAGAAAGTTTCCTCCATTCTCATCTAGAGGCGAGGCACTTTATCTTACAAGAACCGAGATATTTAAAAGGAATAACGAATGTTGGGCCTGTATACGAATTCCAAGAGCAACCGAAGTAATAATTACCGATATTACATGAAAGAAGAACTCCTTCAAATTACTTCTTAATTAATTAGATACACAGTGTCGGATTTAGTTTGGAATAAATACCCTTTGCTCGGTCGAGACGTCGAAATGAAGGCGTTCAAATCGATGTTGAAGCAATTGATGGAGCAGTCTACCCTGAAAAAATCCCAGCTTACTGAACGGCCAGAGTACAACACGATGATCATAAAGTATTTATCCTTTCTTGCAATTATCTTAAGAAGAAAAAAATTCTACCTGAAATATTCCATAGAAAAATTGTATACTTTTTTATTCTGCTACATTCAAAGAGGCGAGCCAAGAATTGGAAAAACGAGATTACTGGACGAATTCACGCAGAATATTCCAGCGGGAATACGTTGTAATTACATCTCATTGCAGAGCGAAGACTCCCAGGTTGACACTTGATACTTTTCCGTTAAATTGTTCAATTAGTGATTCGTTTGATTTGATTCTTCAGCTGATTAACATCGCTGAAATGTGACTTACATCTCAGTGCAGGTCCCGTACAGTTTGGTACACTTAATATTCTCAATGCCACTCGGTTTCACCCCCACGTCGTCTCGAAAAGAGCGCGAAGACAAGCTTCTTCTGCGTCTGGGCAAAGTGAAGCACTCGCACTTCCTCTGCGTTCTGAATCAGCCGTTCAACGTGCATTTCTCCAACAGTCATCGATACAATTCGTTGAACGACATAGATAAGCAGAAGATTTTACGGAAGTTCTTGTTGAAATTGATGAAAGGTTCGTTTGAAGAACTGTGGGTGATTATTATCGACGACGCAGAGTACAGCGATCAAGAGTCTTTGAAAATTTTCGACGTTCTCACGAAGAGGGATCTGGTATTCTTCGTGTTGAGCGTCGGAAGGAAACTTGGCACGGAATATCATATCTATTTCAATCACTTGAAGAAGGGAAAGGTAGTAATTGAATTTCTTTTGTTTTTAATTGTGGATTAAAGTTCGGTAAAAAGTGTATTTTTGAAAGGTCTTCGAACTCACTGGAATAGACAAATGGTTCCACGCTGGTCTGGCCTGTCAAATTCTTAATGTAAATGGTCTTCCTGCAGAGCTTGAAAAGTAATAAATTCTCGAAATATGTGTTAAGGGGGAACACCACCCTGAGGTTCCTAAAGATAGTTAAAAGTTTGGGGATTTTTTTCATAGGTTACTACTAAGTGAAAGGGTTCAATTTTGTCAGAGGATATAAATGTAACTTTCAGCTTTTTTCTCCAATTTTTAAAAAGTAAAAGAATTCTCTAAATATTTGTTAAGGAGGAATTCCACCCTGAGGCTCCTAAAGATAGTTAAAAGTTTGGGAATTTTTTTCATAGGTTACTACTAAGTGTGTTTAGTCGCCCTATTAGATTTACGGCGTTTTCCAGGCACGGGTCTAGAAATTATTCGGTCCTTCGCAGCAGTTGTAAATTTGGGACGCCATCGAGCACTTTAACGTTTATTTAGAAGTTCGATGCTTTTCTTCTCGTGGCTCTCGTCCACATCTGTTTGTTATATTTTAACTTCTCAGGTTTTTGGTCTCCACTTTGATATGTTTTTGTTAGCGACGAAGCGCTGCCCAGACTTATTACCTGCTGCGTTTATTGCATCAAGACACGCGAGTTTCCGCGCGCGTCACTCAAGGGTGCGGACGACACTTGCGAGTGACCGTTGACTTGGGGGCGTCCCTTTAGTTTGTTCTTAGTTTAATAGTTTGCCAATCGCGTATAGTCAACCACTTCCCTTGTCGAAGTCGAAATTGTAATAACCAATCCGCGTGTCTCGCCCCCGCCGAATGTATCTTGACTGAGGTATCTTCGAACTTTTTCTGAGACCTCGAAATCAGAATCCATTCGGCTAGCAACAAGCAACATTGAAATCTTCCGGAAAACAAACACGAACAAATTAGTTAGTCTCCCGATACACAGGAGTGGTCCTTCGAATTGTAATTAGTCGGCATAAACGTGCAAATTCAGCAAAACTTAAAAGATCGCAAGATCACCGCGAGTACATTAAACAAAGTAAAAGATTTCGATTTTTTCTGAGGATATACAGTAAATTCTCTCCAAGAGTCAGTAAGTTTGGATTCTACAAGTGACAGTATAGATGGTCCTACGCCTAGGTCTGCGTCATTGCTACGCCCATGTTATCTCGCTCGCAGTCAGTCAAGCGTGTAACTCTACACCAGTCGGTTTCCTTTACGAGATTACACAGCTCCACAAATCATAATAGAAAAATATAATTTCTTTAATTTTCCTTTTTTTCATCTGGAATTTTTTTTAACATGTTGCTGAGATTTTTCTGATGAAAATGATATCAAACACGATATAATTTGAACAACATTTACTTATTAACACTGTCAGGTTCCTGTCAGGCAGCCACAAGAAAATACATTTTAAGCATTGGATTATAGTATTATGCTTTATAATTTTTTTTTTTTCAATTGCAAGTAATGTCTAGCTAGCTATGACGTTCAAAATTTTTAGTTGACAACATTTATTTTTTTTTAATTATTCTAAACATTTGAGGCACTCCAGTCACTGATGACCACCATGGCCATATCGAGGAAACAATCTAATGTTAATACTTATTGAGTGACTAATTTAATTTCATAATATATCGCTTTGGATGAATTACAAAAATAAATTGCTAAGAAATTACATTAAATACCTGTACACATTATCCGTCGAATGTAGAGGGAGAGCCACCGTTTGGTTGCCACTTGTTTATCACATAGAGTCGGCATGCCTCCACGTAAAGAAAAAAAAGAATGTAGGGTCGATTCCACAAGTGTCAGTAAAATGTAGGGTCGATTCGACAAGTGTCAGTAAAATGTAGGGTCGATTCGACAAGTGTCAGTAAAATGTAAGGTCGGCCTACATCCACGTAAAAAAAAAAATAAAATGTAGTGTCGATTCGCAACTGTCAGTAAAATGTAGGGTCGATTCGACAAGTGTCAGTAAAATGTAGGGTCGATTCGACAAGTGTCAGTAAAATGTAGGGTCGATTCCACAAGTGTCAGTAAAATGTAGGGTCGGTTCGACAAGTGTCAGTAAAATGTAGGGTCGATAGCAGCAGAAAAGCTGCTAAACAATTAGAATTAAATGTAACGATAGAAATTATTGCAATAATGCGTAATGCAATTGAAAAATTGAAAGAATCAAAAGAAAAAACGCGAATTCGTATCGTTTTCGATTCTAGAATACAAGAAAATTTGAATAAAATAAGCGACGAGAATTGGGGAGAAGCATAAGTTAAACGCGTAAAAA
>NW_017100457.1:60977-61189 GCF_001263275.1 Habropoda laboriosa | reverse complement strand
ATACAGATAATTAAATATGTCGAAGTTAAAAGTAATTCCTAAAACTAAATGTGACCAACGAAAGCTTACCTTTTTTGGGTACCGAATACAAATTTTTTGGTACCGAATACGAAGCTGTGGTTTGTTTTTTCAAAAGCTCAAACGGTTCCCGTGTCCCCGTTAAACGACTCGAATGTTCACATATAACGTCGCGCATGGAGATAGTATTTCTT
>NW_017100457.1:59960-60889 GCF_001263275.1 Habropoda laboriosa | reverse complement strand
TGGGGGCAAATACAGATAACTAAATATTGCGACTTTAAAAATATTCCCTACAAATAAATGTTCCCAACGAAATCTTACCTGTTTTTGGTACCGAATACAAAGGTTTGCTTTGTTATTCAAAGTTCAAACGTTTCCGTTGTTACTGTTAAACGTAGCAAATTTACACACATAACGTCGCACATTGTTACAGAAGTTCTTCGCAAGTTTCGCATATCATACTGGGACGATTCAGGACCTCTAAATGGCGAACGGTTCTGCTATGCATTCTGAACGCCGGCGTCGAATTTTCGAACTACGATTGCGCGGGAAAATACACATAATTAAATATGTCGACGTTAAAAGTAATTCCTAAAACTAAATGTGACCAACGAAACCTTACCTTTTTTGGGTACCGAATACAAAGTTGTGGTTTGTTTTTTGAATAGCTCAAACGGTTGCCGTGTTACTGTTAAACGAAGCGAATATACACCTATAACGTCGGCTAGGCGATAGTAGTTCTTCGCGTCATTAACATAACATAATACGACGATATTCGTACTCTAATGGTGTTTGATTCCGTTATGCATTCTGGACGTCATATTTGGACGTTAATATTAATTCCTAACACTAAATGTGACCAACGAAATCTTACCATTTTTTGAAACCGATCAGATAACTAAATATTTCGACTTTAAAAATATTGCCTTCAGCTTAATGTATCCAACGAAATCTTCCAATTTTTTGATACCGAATACAACATTGTGCTTAGATATTCAAAACTCAAACGGTACTGGTCTGACAGTTAAACGATGCGAATATACACATGTAACGCCACACATGGTTATAGTAGTTCTTCGCGACTTTCGCTTAACATACTGGGACGATTCACATTCTCTAAATGGCGTACGGTTCTGACATGCATTCTGGACGCCGGCGTCGAATTTTCGAAC
>NW_017100457.1:52682-55723 GCF_001263275.1 Habropoda laboriosa | reverse complement strand
TTGGAGTACATTTCTGCTGTGCATTCTGGACATCGTTGTCGAATTTTCTCTCTACATGGTAGAGGTAAATACAGATAACTAAATATTTCGACTTTAAAAATATTGCCTTCAGCTTAATGTATCCAACGAAATCTTCCAATTTTTTGATACCGAATACAACATTGTGCTTAGATATTCAAAACTCAAACGGTACTGGTCTGACAGTTAAACGATGCGAATATACACATGTAACGCCGCACAGGGTTATAGTAGTTCTTCGCGACCATGGCATAACATACTGGGACGATTCACCTTCTCTATATGGCGTACGGTTTTGCAATGCATTCTGGACGCCAGCGTCGAATTTTCGGACTACGATGTGGGGGAAAACACAAATAATTCAATATATCGTCGTTAGAAATTATTCCAACAAATAAATGTCCCCAACGAATTCTTACCTTTTTTTGGTACCGAATACAAAGGTGTGGTCTGTTTTTTCAATAGATCAAAAGGTCCCGCGTTACAGATACACAAAACGAATATACACCTATAACGTCGCGCTTGGAGATAGTATTTCTTTGCGATTCTCACGTAACGTACCGGTACGATACTCGTACTCGAAACGGAGTACGATTCTGCTAGGCATTCTGGACTCCGGCGTCCAATTTTCGAACTACGATGTGGGGGAAAATACAGATAATTAAATATTTCGACTTTAAAAATACTCCCTCTAAATGTATGTTCCCAACGAAATCTTACCTTTTTTTGGTACCGAAAACGAAGGTGCGGCTTGTTTTTTCAATAGCACAAATGGTTCCCGTGTTACTATTAAACGAAGCGAATATACACATACAACGTCGGTCTTGGAGATGGAATTTCTTCGCGACTTTCGCGTAATGTACCGGCACGATACTCGTACTCTAAATAGTATTTGATTCTGCTATGCCTTCTAGACATGGGCGTCCAATTTTCGAACTACCTTGGTGGGGGCACATACGGATAAGTAAATATTTCGACGTTAATAATAGTTCTTAAATCTAAATGTGATCAACTAAGCCTTACCATTATTTGGTACCGAAGACAACGGTGTGCTGTGTTAATCAAAACTCAAATGGTATCGGTCTTACTGTTAAACGAAGGGAATAAACATTAATAACGTCGCACATGGTTAAAGTATCACTTCGCGACCTTCGCATATCATACTGGGACGATTCACGTCCTCTAAATGGCGTACGGTTCTGCTATGCATAATGGACGCCGGCTTCGAATATTCGAACTACGATGGTGGGGGCAGATATAGATAACTCAATATTTCGACTTTAAAAATATTCCCCACAAATACATGTTCCCCACGAAATCTTACCATTTTTTAATACCGAATACCAGTAGACAAAGGTGTGCTTTGTTATTCAAAGCTCAAACGGTTCCGGCCTTACCGTTAAACGAAGCGAATATACACATATAACGTCGCACGTGGTTATAGTATTTCTTAGCGACGTTCGCATATCATACTGGGACGATTTTCTTCCTGTAAATGGCCTACGGTTCTGCTATGCATATTGGACGCCCGCGTCGAATTTTCGAACTACGATGTGGGGGAAATTACAAATAATTAAATACTTTGTCTTTAGAAATGGTTCCAATAAATAAAAGTTCCAAACGAAACCTTACCTTTTTTTGGTACCGAATACAAGAGTGTGGTTCGTTTTTTCAAAAGCTCAAACGTTTCCTGTGTTACTGTTGAGCGAAGCGAATATACACATATAACGTCGCTCATGGAGATATTATTTCTTCGCGATGTTCACGTAACGTACCGGTACGGTACTCGTATTCTAAATGGAGTACATTTCTGCTATATATTCTGGACATCGGTGACGAATTTTCGAACGACAATTGTGGGGGCAAATACAGATAATTAAATATTACGTGTTTATAAATATACCCTACAAATAATTGTTCCCAAAGAATTCTTATCTTTTTTTGGTACCGAATACGAAGGTGTGATTTCTTTTTCAATAGCTCAAGCGGTTCCCGTGTCACTGTTACACGAAGCGAATATACATACATTACGTCGCACATGGTTGTAATAGTTCTTCGCGACCTTCGCGTATCATACTGGGACGATCCTTCTAATATAAATGGAGTACGATTCTGCAATGCATTCTGGACATTGGCGTCGAATTCTTTCTCCACGATTGTGCGGGCAAATACAGATAATTAAATATTTCGACTTTAAATATAATTCCATCAGCTAAATGTATCCAACGAAATATTACAATTTTTTGATCGTGAATATAAAGGTGTGCTTGGTTCTTCAATATCTGACACGGTTGCCGTGCTTCTGTTAAACGAAGCGAATATACACTTATAACGTCGCACATGGCTATACTATTTCTTCGCGACCTTCGCATATCATACTGGGACGATTCACGTCCTCTAAATGGCACACGGTTCTGCTATGGATTCTGGATGCCTGCGTCGAATTTTATATCTACGATGTGGGGGAAAATACAAATAATTAAATATTTCGTCGTTCGAAATAATACCAACAAATAGTAAATGTTTGTTCCCAACGTAATCTTACCTTTTTTTGGTACCGAAAACGAAGGTGTGGTTTGTTATTTCAATATCTCACACAGCTGCCGTGTTACCGTCGTTGCCGTGTTACTGTTAAACGAAGCGAATATACACATAACACGTTTCGTTTGGAGATAGTATTGCTTCGCGATTTTTACGTAAAGTACCGGTTCGATACTCGTCCTCAAAATCGCGTACGGTTCTACTATGCATTCTGGACATCGGCGTCGAATTCTCTCTCCACGATTGTGCGGGAAAATACAGATAATTAAATATTTCGACGTTAAATATAATTCCTAAAACTAAATATTCCCAACGAAATCTTACCTCTTGTTGATACCGAATACAAAGGTGTGGTCTGTTTTTTCAATAGATCAAAAGGTCCCGTCTTACTGTTAAACAAAACGAATATACACCTATAACGCCGCACATGGTTAAAGTTTTTCTTCGCGACCTTCCCATATCATACTGGGACGATTCACCTT
>NW_017100457.1:34433-51814 GCF_001263275.1 Habropoda laboriosa | reverse complement strand
ATACACGTACTCTGAACGAAGTATATTTCTGCTGTGCATTCTGGACATCGGCGTCGAATTTTCGAACTACTTTGGTGGGGGCAAATAGAGATAAGTAAATATTTCTACTTTAAAAATAATTCCTAAAACTAAATGTGCCCAAAGAAATCTCACCTTTTTTAGGTACCGACTAAATTTGTGGTTTGTTTTTTCATTACCTCAACCGGTTCCCGTGTACCAGTTAAACGAATAGAATATAAACATATACCGTCACGCTAGAGATATTATTTCTTCGCGATTTTCACGTAACGTACCGGTACGGTACTCGTACTCTAAATGGAGCACATTTCTGCTATGAATTCTAGACTTCGGCTCCGAATTTTCGTAATACGATGGTGGGGGAAAATACAGAAAATTAATTTTTTCGACGTTAATAATAGTTCCTAAAACTAAATGTGACCAACGAAATCTTACCTCTTTTTGATACCGAATACAAAGGCATGCTTGGTTCTTCAATATCTCACACGGTTGCCGTGTTACTGTTAAACGAAGCGAATATACACCTATATCGTCGCGTTTGGAGATAGTATTTCTTCGCGATTTTCACGTAACGTACCGGTACGATACTCGTACTCTAAATGGAGTACATTTCTGCTATACATTCTGGACATCGGCGCCGAATTTTCGCACTACGCTGGTGGGGGTAAATACAGATAATTAAATATTTCGGCTTTAAATATAATTCATTCAGCTAAATGTGACCAACGAAACCTTACCTTTTTCTGGTACCGAATACAAAGGTGTGCTTTGTTTTTTCAATAGCTCAAACGGATCCGGTGTTATCGTTCAGCGATGCGAATATGCACATATTACGTCGGACATGGTTATAGTACTTCTTCGCGACCTTCGCTAATCATACTGGTACGATTCACGTCCTCTAAATGGCCAACGGTTCTGCTATGAATTCTGAACGCCGGCGTCGAATTTTCGAACTACTATGTCGCAGGAAAATGCAGATAATTAAATATTTCGTCGGTAGAAATAATTCAAACAAATAAATGTTCCCAACGAAATCTTACCTGTTTTTGGTACCGAATACAAGGGTATGCTTTGTTATTCAAAGTTCAAACGTTTCCGTTGTTACTGTTAAACGAAGGAAATTTACACATATAACGTCGCACATTGTTATAGAAGTTCTTCGCGATTTTCGCATATCATACTGGGACGATTCAGGTCCTATAAATGGTGAACGGTTCTGCTAAGCATTCTGAACGTCGGCGTCGAATTTTCGAACTACGATGTGGGGGAAAACACAAATAATTTAATATTTCATTGTTAGAAATAATTCCAACAAATAAATGTTCCCAACGAAACTTACCTGTTTTTGGTACCGAATACAAAGGTATGCTTTGTTATTCAAAGTTCAAACGTTTCCTTTGTTACTGTTAAACCAAGCAAATTTACACATATAACGTCGCACATTGTTATAGAAGTTCTTCGCGACTTTCGCATATCATACTTGGACGATTCAGGTCCTCTAATTGGCGGACAGTTCTGCTATGCATTCTGAACGCCGGCGTCGAATTTTGGAACTACGATGTCGCAGGAAAATACAGATGATTAAATATTTCGTCGTTATAAATAATTCCAACAAATAGATGTTCCCAACGAAATCTTACCTTTTTTTGGTACCGAATACAAAAGTGTGGTCTGTTTTTTCAATACATCAAAAGGTCCCGTGTCAGTGTTTAACAAAAGGAATATTCACCTATAACGACACACATGGTTAAAGTAGTTCGTCGCGACCTTCCCATATCATACTGGGACGATTCTCGTCCTCCAAATGGCGTACGTTTCTGCTATGCATTCTGGACGTCGGCGTCGAATTTTCGAACAACGATGGTAGTGGGGAATACAGATAACAAAATATTGCGACTTTAAAAATAATTCCTAAAACTAAATGTGACCAACGAAATCTTACCCTTTTTTGGTACCGAATACGAAGGTGTGGTTTGATTTTTCATTTGCTCAAATGGTTCCCGTGTTTCTGTTAAACGAAGCGACTATACACATATGTCGTCACGCTTAGAGATATTATTTCTTCGCGAAATTCACGTAACGTAACGGTATGATACTCGTACTCGAAATGGAGTACATTTCTGTTATGCATTCTGGACATTGGTGTCGAATTTTCGAACTACGATGTGGGGGAAATTACAAATAATTAAATATTTCGACGTAAGATTCCCTACAAATAATTGTTCCCAAAGAAATCTTGCCTTTTTGTGGTACCGAATACGAAGGAGTGGATTCTTTATTAAATAGCTCAAACGGTTACCGTGTTACTGTTAAATAAAGCGAATATACACATATAACGTCGCGCTTGGAGGTAGTATTACTTCGCGATTTTCACATAACGTGCCGTTACGATACTCGTACTCTAAATGGAGTACGATTCTGCTATGTTCTGGACTTCGGCGCCGAATTTTCGAACTACGATGGTGGTGGAAAATACAGATAATATAAATATTTCGACGTTAAAGTAGTTCCTAAAACTAAATGTGACCAACGAAATCTTACCAGTTCTGATACCGTATACAATGGTGTGCTTTGTTATTCAAAGCTCAAACGGTGCCGATGTTACTGTTAAACGAAGCGAATATACACATATAACGTCGCACATTGTTATAGAAGTTCTTCGCGACTTTCGCATATCATACTGGGACGACTCACGTCCTCCAAATGGCGTACGATTCTGCTATGCATTCTGGACGACGGCGTCGAATTTTAGATGTACGATGGTCGGGGAAAATACAAATATTTAAATATTTCGACGTTAGAAGTAATTCCTAAAACTAAATGTGACCAAGAAATCTTACCATTTTTTGATGCCGAATACAAGGTTCTGCTTTGTTATTTAGAGCTCAAAAGGTTCCGGTCTTACTGTTAATCGAAGCGAATATACACATATAACGTCGCACATGGTTATAGTATTTCTTCGCGACCTTCGCATATCATACTGGGACGATTCTCGTCCTCTAAATGGCGCACGATTCTGCTATGCATTCTCGACGACGGCGTCGAAATTCTAATCTACGATGGTGGGGTAAATACAGATAACTAAATATTTCGACTTTAAATATAATTCGTTCAGCTAATTGTATACAACGAAATCTTACTTGCCCTGTTACTGTTAAACGAAGCGAATATACAAATATAACGTCGGCTAGGCGATAGTAGTTCTTCGAGATTATCACGTAACGTACAGGTACGATACTCGTACTCAAAATAGATTAATATTCTGCAATGCATTCTGGACATCGGCGATGAATTTTCTCTCGACGATGGTAGTGGCAAATACAGATAACTACATATTTCTATTTTAAAAATAATTCCCAATACTAAATGTGACCATCGAAATCGTGCCTACCGAATACAAAGGTGTGATTTGTTATTCAAAACTCAAACGGTACCGTTCTGACTGATAAACAAAGCGAACATAAACATGTAACGCCGCACATGGTTATAGTAGTTCTTCGCGACCTTCGCATATCATACTGTGACGATTCACCTTCTCTAAATGGCGTACATTTCTGCTATGCATTCTGGACGCCGGCGTCGAATTTTAGAACTACGAAGTGGGGGAAAATACAGATAAATAAATATTTCGATGTTAATTATGATACCTAAAACAAAATGTGACCGACGAAATCTTACCATTTTCTAGAATCGAATATATAGGTGTGCTTTGTTATTCAAACCTCAAACGGTGCCGATGTTACTGTTAAACGAAGCGAATATACATATATAACGTCGCACACGGTTATAGTAGTTCTGCGCGTCCTTCGCAAAACATACTGGTACGATTCACCTTCTCTATATGGTGTACGGTTCTGCCATCCATTCTGGACGCCGGCATCGAATTTTCGAACCCACGATGTGGGGGAAAAGGCAAATAATTAAATATTTCGTCGTTAGAAATAATTCACACGAATAAATGTTCCCAACCAAATATTACCTTTTTTTTGTTCCGAATACTAAGGTGAGGTCTGCTTTTTCAATAGATCAAAAGGTCCCGTGTTCCTGTTTAACAAAACGAATATACACCTAAACGTCGCGCTTGGAGATAGTATTTCTTCGCGATTTTCACGTAACGTAACGGTACGGAACTCGTACTCGAAAGGGAGTACGATTCGGCTATCCATTCTGACACCGGCGTCCAATTTTCGAACTACGAAGTGGGGGAAAATACAGATAATTAAATATTTCTACGTTAAATATAAATCTTAAAACTAAATGTGACCAACGAAATCTTACCATTTTTTGATACCGAATACAAAGTTTGGGTTTGATATTTCAATAGCTCACACGTTTGCCGTGTAACTGTTAAACGAAGCGAATATACTCCTATAACTTCGGCTAGGCGATAGTAGTTCTTCGTGAATTTCACATACCATACAGCGGCAAATATCGTACTCTAAATGGCTTCCGATTCTGCTATGTATTCTGGACGACGGCGTCGAATTTTCGAATTACGATGTGGGGGAAGATACAAATAATTTAATATCTCGTCGTAAGAAATAATTCCAACAAATAAATGTTCCCAGCAAAATCTTATCTTTTTTTGATTCCGAATACATAGGTGTGCTTGCTTCTTCAATACCCCACACGGTTGCCATGATAATGTGAAACGAAGCGAATATACATCTATAACGTCGGCTAGGCGATTGTAGTTCTTCGCGATATTAACATAACATAATGCGGCGTTATTCGTACTCTAATGTTGTTTGATTCCGCAATGTATTCTGGACGACGGCGTCGTATTTTGGAACTAAGATGTTGCGGGCAAATACACTTGATGAAATATTTCGACGTTAAAAGTAATTCCTAAATCTAAATGTGGCCAACGAAATCCTACCATTTTTTGATACCGAATACAAAGGTGTGCTATGTTTTTTCAATACCTAAAACGGATCCCGTGTTACAGTTAAACCAAGTGAATATATTCAGAAAACGTCGCTCATGGACATGGTATTTCTTCGCGCATTTCAATTAACGTACCGGTACGAACCTCGTACTCCAAATAGAGTACGTTTCTGCTATGCATTCTGGACTTCGGCGACGAATTTTCTCACTACGATTGTGGGGGCAAATACAGATTACTAAATATTTCGACTTAAAAATATTCCCTACGAATAATTGTTCCCAATGAAATCTTCCCCTTTTTTGGTACCGAATACGAAGGTGTGTTTTGTTTTTTCAATAGCACAATCGGTTCCCGGGTTACTGTTAAACGAAGCGTACATTCACCTATACTGTCGGCTAGTCGATAGTAGTTCTTCGCGACATTTACATAACCCACAGCGGCGATACTCGTACTCGAAATGGAGTTAGATTCTGCTGAGCATTCTGGACATCGGCGTCGAATTTACGAACTACGATGGTAGGGGCAACTACAGATAATTAAATATTTCGACGTCAAAATAATTCCTAAAACTAAATGTGACCAACGAAATCTTACCTTACTTTGGTACCCAATACACAGTTGTGGTTGGTTTTTTCAATAGCTCAAACGGTTCCCGTGTTACTGTTAAACGAAGCGAATATACACATATAACGTCGCACATGGTTATATTATTTCTTCGCAACCTTTGCATATCATACTGGGACGATTCACGTCCACAAAATGGCGTACGGTTATGTTAGGCATTCTGGACGCCGCTGGCGAATTTTCGACCTACGATGTAGGGGAAAATACCAATAATTAAATATTTCGTCGTTAGAAACAGTTGCAACAAATAAATGTTCCCAACGAGATCATATCTTTTTTATGGTTCCGAATACAAAGGTGTGGTTTGTTTTTTCAATATCTCACACGGCTGCCGTGGTACTGTTAAACGAAGCGGATATACACATATAACGTCGCACGTGGTTATAGTAGATCTGCGCGACCTTCGCAAATCATACTGGGACGATTCTCGTCGTCTAAATGGCGCACGGTTCTGCTGTGTATTCTGGACTTCGGCCACGAATTTTCGAGATACGATGGCGGGGGCATAAACAGATAACTAAATATTTCAGACATAAATGTATTCCCCAGAGATAAATGTTCCCAACGAAATCCTACCTTTTTTTGTACCGTATACAAAGGTGTGGTATGTTTTTTCAATAGCTCAAACGGTTCCAGTTTTACTGTTAAACGAAGCGAATATACACATATAACGTCTCGCTTGGAGATAGTATTTCTTATCGATTTTCACGTAACCATCTGCGGCGATATTCGTACTCTAAATGGTGTTTGATCCTGCTGTGCATTCTGGACGTCGGCGCCGAATTTTCGAACTACGATGTGCGGGAAAATACAGATAATTAAATATTTCGTCGTTAGAAATAATTCCAACAAGTAAATGTTCCCAACGAAATCATACCTTTTTTTGTTACCGTATACAAAGGTGTGGTAAGTTTTTTCAATAGCTCAAACGGTTGCGGTCATACTGTTAAGCGAAGCGAATATACACATATAACGTCGGCTAGGCAATAGTAGTTCTTCGCGATTTTCACGCAACGTACCGGTACGATAATCGTACTGTAAATGGAGTACGATTCTGCTAGGCATTCTGGATATCGGCGTCGAATTCTCTCTCTACGATGGTGGGGTCAAATACAGATAACTAAATATTTCGACTTTAAAAATAATACCTTCGGCTAAAGATATGCAACAAATCTTACCCTTTTTTGATACGGATCACAAAGGTGTAGTTTGTTTGGTCAATAGCTCAAACGGTTCCCGTGTTACTGTTAAACGAAGCGAATATACACTTCTAACGTCGGTCATGGAGATATTATTTCTTCGCGATGTACACGTAACGTACCGGTACGGTACTCGTATTCTAAATGGAGTACATTTCTGCTATATATTCTGAACATCGGTGACGAATTTTCGAACGACGATTGTTTGGGCAAATACAGATAATTAAATATTACGACGTTATTAATAATTCCTAGAACTAAATGTAACCAACGAAATCTTACCATTTTTTGATACCGAATACAGAGGTGTGCTTTGTTATACAAACCTCAAACGGTGCCGATGTTACTGTTAAACAAAGCGAATATACACATATAACGTCTAGCTTGGAGACAGTATTTCTTCGCGATTTTCACGTAACTTACCGCTACGATACTCGTACTCTAAATGGAGTACGATTCTGCTAATCTTTCTGGTCGACGGCGTCGAATTTTAAATCTACGATGGTGGGGGCAAATAATGATAACTAAATATTTTGACTTTAATAATAATTCCTAAAACGAAATGAGACCAACGAAATATTACCTTCTTTTGGTACCGAATACAAAGTTGTGGTTTGTTTTTTCAATAGCCAAACGGGTCCCGTGTTACCGTAAAACGAAACGAATATACACATATAACGTCGCGCTTGGAGATAGTATTTCTTCGCGACTTTCACATAACATACGGTGGCAACTCTCGTACTCTAAATGGCGTACGATTCTGCTTTGCATTCTGGACCACGAGTTCGAATATAAGAACAACGATGGTGTGAGCAAATTCAATTAATGAAATATTTCACTTTAAAAATTATTCCTTCAGCTAAATATATACAACGAAATCTTACCATTATTTGATACCGAATACAAATGTGTGCTGTGTTATTCAAAACTCAAACAGTTCCGGTGATACTGTTAAACGAAGCGAATATACGCATATAACATCGCACATGTTTAAAGTAGTTCTCCGCGACCTCCGCATACCATACTGTGACAATTCTCGTCCTCCAAATGGCGTACGGTTCTGCTATGCATTCTGGCCACCGGCGTCAAATTTTCGAACTACTTTGGTGGTGGCAAATACAGAAAAGTTAGTATTTCTACTTTAAAAATAATTCCCAAAACCAAATGTGACCAACGAAATATTACCATTTTTTGGTACCGAATACAAAGGTGTGCTTTGTTGTTTCATTAGCTCAAACGTTGCCCTGTTACTGTTAAACGAAGCGAATATACAAATATAACGTCGGCTAGGTGATAGTAGTTCTTCGAGATTTTGACGTAACGTACAGGTACCATACTCGTACTCTATTTGGAGTACGATTCTGCTATACATTCTCGACATCGGCGCAGAATCTTCGAACTACTACGATGGTGGGGGCAAATACAGATAATTAATGATATCGACTTTATATATAATTCCTTCAGCTAAATGTATCCAATGAAATCTTATCTTTTTGTGGTACCGAAAACATAGGTATCGTTGGTTTATTCAATAGCTCAAACGGTTCCCGCGTTACTGTTAAACAAAGCGAATATACACCCATAACATTGGGCTTGGAGATAGTAGTTCTTCGCGATATTCACGTAACGTTCCGGTACGATACTCGTACTCTAAATGGAGTACGATTATGCTATGCATTTTGGACATCGGCGTCGAATTTTAGAACTACGATGGTGGGGCAAATACAGATAATTAATGATATCGACTTTATATATAATTCCTTCAGTTAATGTATCCAATGAAATCATATCTTTTTGTGGTACCGAAAACATAGGTATCGTTGGTTTATTCAATAGCTCAAACGGTTCCTGCCTTACTGTTAAACGAAGCGAATATACGCATATAACGTCGCACATGGTTATAGTAGTACTTCGCGACCTTCTTATATCATACTGGGACGATTCGCGTCTTCTAAATGGCGTACGTTTCTGCTATGCATTCTGGACGCCGGCGTCGAATTTTCGAACTACGATGTGCGGGAAAATACAGATAATTAAATATTTCGGCTTTAAAAATATTCCCTCTAAATGTTTGTTCCCAACGAAATCATACCTTTGATTGGTACCGAAAACGAAGGTGTGGTTTGTTTTTTCAATAGCACAAATGGTTCCCGTGTTACTGTTAAACGAAGCGATTATACACATACAACGTCGGGCATGCAGATGGTATTTCTTCGCGACTTTCACGTAATGTACCGGTACGATACACGTACTCGAAATGGAGTACGATTCTGCTATGCATTCTGGACATCGGCCTCGAATTTTCGAGATACGATTGCCGGGGCAAGTACAGATAACTAAATATTTCGGCTTTAAATATATTCCCTACAGATAAATTTTCCCAACGAAATCCTACCTTTATTTGTACCGTATACAAAAGTGTGGTTTGTTTATTCAATAGCTCAAACGGTTTCCGTGTTACCATTAAACAAAGCGAATATCCACATATATCGTCGCTCATGGAGATAGTATTTCTTCGCGATATTCGGGTAACGTACCGGTACGATACTCGTACTCTAAATGGAGTACGATTCTGCTATGCATTCTGGACATCGGCTCCGAATTTTGGAACTACGATGGCGAGGGCAAATACAGATAATTAAATATTTGGGCTTCAAATATATTTCCTTCAGCTGAATGCACAAAACGAAATCTTACATTTTATTGATCCCGATTGTAAAGGTGTGCTTGGTTCTTCAATGTCTCACACGGCTCCCTTGATACTGTTAAACGAAGCGTATATTCACCTATAACGTCGGCTTGGCGATAGTAGTTCATCGCAACATTAACCTAACTTAATGCGGCGATATTCGTACTCTAATGGTGTTTGATTCCGCTATGCATTCTGGACGTGGCGTCGAATTTTCGAACTACGATGGTGGTGGAAAATACAGATAATTAATGATATCAACTTTAAATATAATTCTTTCAGCTAAATGTATCCAATGAAATCTTACCTTTTTGTGGTACCGAAAACAACGGTATGGTTGGTTTATTTAACAGCTCAATCGGTTCCCGCGTTACCGTTAAACGAAGCGAATATACACCTATAACATTGGGCTTGGAGGTAGTAGTTCTTCGCGATATTCACGTAACGTTCCGGTACGATACTCGTACTCTAAATGGAGTACGATTATGCTATGCATTTTGGACATCGGCGTCGAATTTTCTATCTACGATGTGGGGGAAAATACAAATAATTAAACGTTTCGACTTTAAAAATAATTCCTAAAACTAAATGTGACCAACGAAATCTTACCATTTTTTCATACCGAATACAAAGGTGTGGTTTGTTCTTTCAATATCTCACACGTATGCAGTATTTCTGTTAAACGAAGCGAATATACACCTGTAACGTCGGCTAGGCGATTGTAGTTCTTCGCCTATCATACTGGGACGATTCACGTCCTCTAAATGGCGCACTGTTCTGCTATGCAATCTGGACGTCGGCGTCGAATTTTCGAACTACGATGTTGGGGAAAATACAGATTATTAATTATTTCGACGTTAATAATAATTCTTAAAACTAAATGTGCCCAACGAAATCTTATCGACTTTAAAAATAATTCCGAAAACAAAATGTGACCAACGAAATCTCACCATTTTCTTATACAGAATAAAAAGGTGTGTTTATTATTCAAGGCTGAAGCGGATCCGGCCATACTGATAAACGAAGCGAATATACAAATACAATGTCTCACATGGGTATAGTAGTACTTCGTGACATTCTCATGTCATACGAGTACGATTCGCGTCCTCTAAATGGCGCACGGCTCTGCTATGCATTTTGGATGCCGTCGTCGAATTTTCTATCTACGATGTGGGGGAAAATACAAATAATTAAATGTTTCGACTTTTAAAATAATTCCTAAAACTAAATGTGACCATCGAAATCTTACCAGTTTTTAATAGCGAATACAAATGTGTGCTTGCCAATAGCTCAAACAGTTCCCGTGTTACAGTTAAACGAAGGGAATATACACCTATAACGTCGGCTTGGCGATTGTAGTCCTTCGCAACTTTTACGTAACGTAACGGGACGATTCTCGCACTCTAAAAGGGGTTCCATTCTTCTATGCATTCTGGACGACGGCGTCGAAATATCGAACTACGAAGTGGTGGAAAATACAGTTTATTAAATATTTCGAGGTTATAAATATATCCTAAAACTAACTGTGACTTACGAAATCTTAGAATTTTTTGATCCCTTATGTTAAGGTGTGCATGGTTCTTCAATATCTCACACGGTTGCCGCGTTACCGTTAAACGAACGAATATACACATATAATGTCGCGCTTGGAGATAGTATTTCTTCGCAACTTTCACGTGACGTACCAGTACGATAATCGTACTCTAAATGGAGTACATTTCTGCTATACATTCTGGACATCGGTGTCGAATTTTTGAACTACGGAGGTGGGGGCAAATCAGGAAACTAAATCTTTCGTCATACAAAATATTCCCTACAAATAAATGTGACCAACTAAATCTTACCATTCTTGTATACCGAATACAACGGTGTGCTTAGTTATTCAAAACTCAAACGGTACCGGTCTTGCTTTTAAACGAAGCGAATATACACATATAACGTCGCTCATGGTTTTAGTAGTTCTTCGCGACCTTCGCAAATCATATTGGGACGATTCTCGTCCTCTAAATGGCGTATGGTTCTGCAATGCATTCTGGACACCGGCGTTGAATATTGAACTACGATGGTGGGGGCAATTACAGATGACTAAATATATCGACGTTAATAATAACTCCTAAAACTAAATGTGACCAAAGGAATCTTACCATTTTTTGATACCTAATACAAAGGTGTGCTTTCTTATTCAAAGCTCAAACGGTTCCGGTGTTACTGTTAAACGATACGAATATACACCTACAACTTCGTGCTCGGAGATGTTATTTCTTCGCGATTTTCACGTTACGTACCCGTACGATACTCGTACTATAAATGGAGTATGATTCTGCTATACATTCTAGACATCGGCGCAGTATTTTCGAACTACGATGTAGGGTAAAATACATTTAATTAAATCTTTCGACTTTAGACGTAAATAGAACAAATAAATAGACCCAAAGAAATCTGACCTTTTTTGGGCACCGAATACGAAGGAGTGAATTGTTTTTTCAATAGCTCAAACGGTTCTGGTGTTACCGTTAAACAAATCGAATATACACCTATAACGTCGCGCTTGGTGACAGTATTTCTTCGCGATTTTCAAGTTACGTTCAGGTACGATAATCGTTCTCTAAATGGAGTACGATTATGCAATGCATTCTGGACGTGGCGTCGAATTTTCGAAGTACGATGGTGGGGGAAAACACAGATAATTAAATATTTCCACGTTAATAATAATTCCTAAAACTAAGTGTGACCAACGAAATCTTACCATTTTTTGATACCGAATACAAAGCTGAGCTTTTTTATTCAAAGCTCAAACGGTTCCCGTGTTACCGTTAAACAAATCGAATATACACATATAGGGTCGCACTTGGTTATAGTAGCTCTTCGCGACCTTCGCATATCATACTGCGGCCATTCTCGTATTATGAATGGCGTACGATACTGCTATGCATTGTGAACGACGGCGTCGAATTTTAGATCTACGATGTTGTGGGAAAATACAGTTAATTAAATCCTTCGACGTTAGAACTAATTCCGAAAACTAAATGTGACCAAACAAATCTTATCATTTTTTGATACCGAATGCAAATGTGTACTTTGTTATTCAGAGCTCAAACGGTTCCGGTGTTAGTGTTAAACGAAGCAAATATACACTTATAACATTGGCTAGGCGATTGTAGTTCTTCGCGACATTTACATAACACACTGCGGCGATACTCGTACTCTAAATGGAGTACGATTCTGCTAGGCATTCTGTATATCGGCGTCGAATTCACTCTCTACGATGGTGGGGGCAAATACAGCTAACTAAATATTTCGACTTTAAAAATAATTCCTTCTGATAAATGTATACAATAAATCTTCCAATTTTTCGACCCCGAATATAAAGGTGTGCTTTGTTATTCAAACCTCAAAAGGTTCTGGTTTTACTGTTAAACGAAGCGAATATACACATATAACGTAGCACATGGTCATAGTAGTTCTGCGCGACCTTCGCATATAATACTGGGACGATTCTCGTCCTCTAAATGGCGTACGTTTCTGGTATTCATTCTGCAAGCCGGCGTCGAATTTTCGAATTACGATGTGGAGGAAAATACAGATAAATAATATTATGTCGTTAGTAATAATACCAACCATTAAATGTTCAAATCTTGCCTCTTTTTGGTACCGAAAAAGTAGTTGTGCTTGGTTCTTCAATATCTCACACGGTTGCCGTGATGCTGTTAAACGAACCGAATATTCACCTATACTGCCGGCTAGCCGATACTAGTTCTTCGCGACTTTCACATAACATACTGCGGCGATATGGTTATAGTAGTTCCTAGCGACCTTCGAATATCATACTGGTACGATTCACGTTCTCTTAATGGCGCACGGTTCTGCTCTGCATTCTGGATGCCGGCGTCGAATTTTCTATCTACGGTGTGGGGGAAAATAGAAATAATTAAATATTTCGTCGTTAGAAATAAATCCAACAAATAAATGTTACCAACGAAATCTTATCTTTTTTTGGTACCGAATACAAAGGTGTGGTTTGTTTTTCAATAGCTCGAACGGTTCCCGTGTTACTGTTAATTGAAGCGAATATACACGTATAACGTCGCGCTTGGAGATAGTATTCCCACGAGATTTTCACGTAACGTACCAGTACGATAATCGTACTCCTAATAGATTACGTTTCTGCAATGCATTCTGGACATCGGTGTCGCATTTCTGAACTACGGTGGTGGGGGCAAATCAGACAACTAAATATTTCGTCATAAAATATATCCCCTACACATAAATGTTCCCATCGAAATCTCACCTTTTTTTGGTACCGAATAAAAAGGTGTGCTTTATTTTTCAATAGATCAAACGGTTCCAGAGTTACTGTTAAAGGAAGCGAAAGTACTTATATAACGTCGTCTAGGCGATAGTATTTCTTCGCGATTTCCACGTAACGTACAGGTACGATACTCGTACTCTAATTGGAGTACGATTCTGCTAAGCATTCTGGACATCGGCGTCGAAATTTCGAACTAAGATGTGGGGGAGAATACAGATATTTAAATATTTCGATGTTACAAATAATTCCTAAAGCTAAATGTGACCAACGAAATATTACCATATTTTGATTCAGAATACAAAGGTTTGCTTTGTTATTCAAAGCTCAAACGGTTCCGGCCTTAACGTTAAACGAAGCAAATATACACATATAACGTCGCACATGGGTATAGTAGTTCTGCGCGACCTTCGCAAATCATACTGGGACGATTTTCTTCCTCTAAATGGCCTACGGATCTGCTATGCTTATTGGACGCCAGCGTGGAATTTTCGAACTACGATGTAGCGGAAATTATAAATAATTAAATGCTTCGTCTTTAGAAATGATTCCTAAAACAAAATGTGACCAACGAAGTCTTACCTCTCTTTGGTACCGAATACAAATTTGTGGTTAATTTTTTCAATAGCTCAAACGGTTCCCGTGTTTCTGTTAAACGAAGCGAATATACACATATAACGTCACGCTTGGAGATAGTATTTCCTGTCGATTTTCACATAACGTACCGGGACGATAATCGTACTCCTAATGGAGTACGTTTCTGCTATGCATTCTGTACTCCGGCGTACAGTTGTCGAACTACGATGTGGGGGAAAATACAGATAATTAAATATTTCCGCGTTAAAATATTCCCTACAAATAAATGTTCCCCACGAAATCTTACCATTTTTTGGTACCGAATATGAAGGTGTTGTTTTTTTTTTCAATAGCTCAGAGGGTTCCCGTGATACTGTTAAACTAAGCGAATATAGACATATAACGTCGCACTTGGAGATGGTAATTCTGCGCGACCCTCGAAAACATACTGCGACGATTCTCATCCTCTAAATGGCGTACGGTTCAGTAATGCTTATTGGACGCCGGCGTCGAATTTTCGAACAACGATGTGGAGGAAAATACACATTATTATATATTTCATCGTTAGAAATAATTCCAATAAATAAATGTTCCGAACTAAACCTTACCATTTTTTGGTACCGAATAGAAAGGTGTGGTTTGTTCTTTCAATAGCTCAAACGGTTCCCGTGTTTCTGTTAAACGAAGCGAATATACACATATAACGTCACGCTTGGAGATAGTATTTCCTGTCGATTTTCACATAACGTACCGGTACGGTACTCGTACTCTAAATGGAGTTCGATTCTGCTGTGCATTCTGGACATCGGCGGCGAATTTTCGAACTACGGTATGGGGGAAATACAGATAATTAAATATTTCGACGTTAATAAGAAATCCTAAAACTAAATGTGACCAACTGAATCTTAACATTTCTTGATACCGAATACAAAGGTGTACTTTGTTTTTTCAATAGCTCTGTTACGGGTTTACGCGGTATTGTCCGCACATGGAGCGTAAAACTTGTTTGGGTTTGTGGTTCGGTCAAAACGTTCACCGTATGAGGGTGATACGTGGTTGACAACGAATCCCACAGGATTGGAACCGTCGGCGTACGTTGTATATACGCCGTTCTCCATAGGATGGAAAAGGTTGGAGGTTCAACGTGTGTTGTTAACACGTCGTTGACAAGGTTTGCGGTGGACCGGTCAGAACATTCAACGCATGTGGTTCTACGTCGTTCTCCAACAAGTCCGATAGAATTGGAACCGTCGTCGTACGTGGTATATACGCCGTTCTCCAAAGGATGGAAAAGGTTGGAGGTTCAATGTATACGTTGACGGTGTGGGGTGGTGGACCGGTCAGAACGTTTAACGCATGTGGTTCTACGTCGTTCTCCAACAAGTCTAATAGGATTGGAACCGTCGGCGTACGTGGTATATACGCCGTTCTCCAAAGGATGGACAAGGTTGGTGTGCGGTAAACGACAAGAGGTTGGTGGACCGGTCAGATCATTCAACGTACCTGGTATATACGTCGTTCTCCAACCAGTCCGATGGGATTGGAACCGTCGGCGTACGTGGTATATACGCCGTTCTCCAAAGGATGGACAAGGTTTGGTAATTGTGAGGACAGTACGTACCGTAATGTCGGATATACCTCGAGCGGTTAAGATATATCCTTTGTGAGTCTAGCAATTCCGTAACTAATGTTACGAGGAGATGGTTAATTGAATATAGGCTAAGCAATTCTACAACAACTATATTCTAATAATATTCAATTGTGGTTACAATAAGATTACAATGTTTAAATATGAATTACAATGGTTGATTCTTGGCTGAGCAAGAATCTTCCTTCTCGACTTTACACGGTGAGTACGCGGGGACGTCGTAGACAAGTATGTCTAGTTGACACTTACGAATTTAGTATTATACTGGGTTGCTCGAAAGGGAATTGAGCCCGATCTTGTTCGTGTCGAACGATGACTATACAGATTCTGTGCTACTTTAACGTTCAGGGTAACTCTGAACTGTGACTGCCCCTGAGCCCCCTAAATCATTCCCTTATATACTCCAAAATTTGTACTTTTTGGGTGGTGGGGGCCCTAATTTTCCCATGAGACCGAAGTGCGTTCGTATACTTTATCTCAAGGGTGTGAGCTGTAGGCGGATGTCTCGGCGCCGTCGTGTCGTCTAGTCTGCGTACGTAACAGCTCAAACGTTGCCCTGTTACTGTTAAACGAAGCGAATATACACACATAACGCCGCACATGGTTATAATAGTTCTTCGCGGCCTTCGCATAACATACTGGGACGATTCACCTTCTCAAATGGCGTACGGTTCTTCCATGTATTCCGGACGCCGGAGTCGAATCTTCGAACTACGATTGGGGGAAAATACAGATATTTACATATTTCGACGTTAAAAATAATTCCTAAAACTAAATGTGACCAACGAAATCTTACCATTTTTGATACCGAATACAAATGTGTGCTTTGTTATTGAAAGCTCAAACGGTCCAGCTCAAACGGTTCCCGTGTTACTGTTGAACAAAACGAATATACACCTATAACGTCGCGCTTGGAGATAGTATTTCTTCGCGATTTTCACGAAACGTACCGTTTCGATACTCGTACTCGAAATGGAGTACGATTCTGCTATGCATTCTGGACTCCGGCCACCAATTTTCGAACTAGAATGTGGGGGAAAATACTGATAATTAAATATATCGACTTTAAAAATATTCACTCTAAATGATTGCTATCAACGAAATCTTACCTTTTCTTGGTACCGAAAACGAAGGTGTGGTTTGTTTTTTCAACAGCACATACGGTTCCCGTGATAGTGTTAAACGAAGCGGATATACACCTATAACGTCGTCTAGCCGATTGTTGTTCTTCGCGACTTTCACATAACAGACGGTGGCAATTCTCGTACTCTAAATGGCGTACGATTTTGCTATGCATATTGGACGCCGGCGTCGAATTTTCGAACTACGATGGTGGGGGAAAATACAGATATTTAAATATTTCGAACTTAATAATAATTCCTAAAACTAAATGTGACCAACGAAATCTTACCTTTTTTAGGTACCGAATACAA
>NW_017100457.1:32096-33473 GCF_001263275.1 Habropoda laboriosa | reverse complement strand
TACGATGTGGGGGAAAATACAGATAATTAAATATTTCGTCGTTCGAAATAATTCCAACAAATAAATGTTCCCAACGAAACCATACCTTTTTTTGGTACCGAAAACAAAGCTGTGGTTTGTTATTTCAATAGCTCACACGGTTCCCGTGTTACTCTTAAACGAAGCGAATATACAATTATAACGTCGGCTTGGTGATAGTAGTCCTTCGCGATTTTCACGTAACGTACAGGTACGATATTCGGACTTTAATTGGGGTACAATTCTGCTATGCATTCTGAACATCGGCGCCGTATTTTCGAAACTACGATGTGAGGGAAAATACAGATAATTAAATATTTCTACTTTAATTTGAATTCCTTCAGCTAATTGTATACAACGAAATCTTACAATTTTTTGATCCCGAATAAAAAGGTGTGTCTGCTTCTTCAATATCTCACACGGTTGCCGTGATGCTGTTAAACGAAGCTAATATTCACCTGTACCGTCGGCTGGGTGATGGTAGCTATTCGCGATATTCACATCAGATACTTGGGAGATACTCGTACTCCTAAAGGCGTACGATTCTGCTTAGCATTCTGGACGATGGCGTCGAATTTTAGATCTATGATGGTGGGGGCAAACACAAATAATTAAATATATCGACATTAAAAATAATTGCTCCAACTGAATGTTCCGAACGAAACCTTACAATTTCTTGATTCCGAATTTGTAGGTGTGCTGTGTTTTTCAATATCTCACCGGTTGCCGTGTTACTGTTAAACGAAGCGAATATACATCTATAACGTCGCACATGGATATAGTAGTACTTCGCGAACGCCGCATATCATACTGGGACGATTCGTGTCCTCTAAATGGCGTACGGTTCTGCTTTGCATTCTCGTCGCCGGCAACGAATTTTCGAAATTCGATGTGGGGGAAAATACAGATAATTAAATATTTCGACTTCAAAAATAATACCTTTGGCTAAATGTATGCAATAAATCTTACAATTTTTCGACCCCGAATTTAAAGGTGTGCTTGGTTAATCAAAGCTCAAACGAATCCGGTGTTACTGTGAAGCGAAGCGAATATACACATATAACGTCGCACATGGATATAGTAGTACTTCGCGAACTTCGCATATCATACTGGGACGATTCTCGTCCTCTAAATTGCGTACGGTTCTGCTATGCATATCGGACGCCGGCGTCGAATTTTCGAACTACAATGTGGGGGAAAATAAAAATAATTAAATATTTCGTCGTTAGAAATGAATCCAATAAATAAAAGTTCCCAACGAAACCTTACCTTTTTTTGGTACCGAAGACAAAAGTGTGGTTCGTTATTTCAAAAGCTCAAACGTTTCCTGTGTTACTGTTGAGCGAAGCGAATATACCC
>NW_017100457.1:30540-31292 GCF_001263275.1 Habropoda laboriosa | reverse complement strand
GTGTGTCTGCTTCTTCAATATCTCGCACGGTTTCCGTGATTCTGTTAAACGAAGCTAATATTCACCTATACTGTCGGCTAGCCGATAGTAGTTCTTCGCGACTTTTACATAACATTCTGCGGCGATAATCGTACTCCAAATGGTGTTTGATTCTGCGATACATTCTGGACGTCGGCGCCGAATTTTCGAATTTGTATGGTCGGCGAAAATACAGATAATTAATTATTTCGACGTTCATAAAAATTCCTAAAACTAAATGTGACAAACGAAGTCTTACCTTTTTTTGGTACCGATTACAAATTTCTGGTTTGGTTTTTCAATAGCTCAAACGGTTCCCGTGTTACTGCTAAACGAAGCGAATATATACATATGACGTCACGCTTGGAGATAGTATTTCTTCACGACTTTCACGTAACGTACCTGTACTATACTAGTACTCTAAAGGGAGTACGATTCTGCTGTGCATACTGGAGGTCGGCGTCGAATTTCCGAACTACGATGTTGGGGCAAAATACAGATAACTAAACATTTCGACTTTAAAAATATTCCCTACAAATAATTGTTCCCAAAGAAACCTTGCCTTTTTGTGGTACCGAATACGAAGGAGTGGAATCTTTTTTCATTAGCTCAAACGGTTCCCGTGTTAATGTTAAACGAAGCGAATATACACATATAACGTCATGCTAGAGATATTATTTTCTTCGCGATTTTCACGTGGCGTACAGGTACGATACTCGTACTCGAAATGGAGT
>NW_017100457.1:26151-28495 GCF_001263275.1 Habropoda laboriosa | reverse complement strand
TTTGTTTTTTCAATATCTTACACGGTTGCCGTGTTGCTGTTAAACGAAGCTAATATACAAATATAACGTCGGCTAGGTGATAGTAGTTCTTCGCGACTTTCACATAACCTACTGCGGCGATAGTAGTACTCTAGATGGTTTTTGATTCTGCTATGTATTCTGGACGCCGGCGTCGAATTTTCGAACTACGATGTGGGGGAAAACACAAATAATTAAATATTTCGTCGTTAGACATAATTCCAACAAATAAATGTTCCCAACGGAATCTTCCCTTTTTTTGGTACCGAATAAAAAGGTGTGGTCCGTTTTTTCAATAGATCAAATGGTCCCGTGTTACAGTTAAACAAAACGAATGTACACCTTTAACGTCGGTCTTGGAGATAGTATTTCTTCTCGATTTTCACGTAACGTACCGGTACGATACTCGTACTCGTAATGGAGTTCGATTCTGCTATGCATTCTGGACTCCGGCATCCAATTTTCGAACTACGATGTGGGGGAAAATACAGATAATTAAATATGTCGACGTTAAAAATAATTTCTAAAACTAAATGTGACCAACGAAATCTTACCTTTTTTTGGTACCGAATAAATAGTTTGGGTTAGATATTTCAATAGCTTATCGGTTGCCGTGTTACTGTTAAACGATGCGAACATATACCTATAACGTCGGCTAGGCGATAGTAGTTCTTCGCGATTTTCACATAACATACTGCGTCGATATTCGTACTCTAAATGGTGTTTGATTCTGCGATACATTCTGGACGTCGGCGCCGAATTTTCGAATTTGGATGGTCGGGGAAAATACAGATAATTAATTATTTCGACGTTCATAATAATTCCTAAAACTAAATGTGACCAACGAAGTCTTACCTTTTTTTGGTACCGATTACAAATTTCTGGTTTGGTTTTTCAATAGCTCAAACGGTTCCCGTGTTACTGCTAGACGAAGCGAATATACAAATATGACGTCACGCTTGGAGATAGTAATTCTTCGCGACTTTCACCTAACGTACCTGTACTATACTAGTACTCTAAAGGGAGTACGATTCTGCTGTGCATTCTGAAGGTCGGCGTCGAATTTTCGAACTACGATGGTGGGGCAAAATACAGATAACTAAATATTTCGACTTTAAAAATAATCGCTTCAAATAAATATTCCCAACGAAATCTTACCTCTTTTTGGTACCGAACAAAAAGGTGTGGTCCGTTTTTTCAATAGATCAAATGGTCCCGTGTTACTGTTAAACAAAACGAATGTACACCTTTAACGTCGGTCTTGGAGATAGTATTTCTTCTCGATTTTCACGTAACGTACCGGTACGATTCTCGTACTCTAAATGGAGTACATTTCTGCTGTGCATTCCAGACATCGGCGTCGAATTTCCTCTCTACGTTGGTAGGGGCAAATACAGTTAACTAAATTTTTGGACGATAAAAGTAATTCCTAAATCTAAATGTGGCCAACGAGAGCCTACCTTTTTTTGGTACCGAAAACAAAGGAGTGGTTTGTTTTTGCAATAGCTCATTACCTCAAACGGTTCCCGTGTACCAGTTAAACGAAGCGGATATACACATATAACGTCGGACATGGTTATAGTATTTCTTCGCGACCTTCGCATATCATAATGGGACAATTCACGTCCTCTAAATGGCGTACGGTTCTGCTATGAATATTGGACGCCGGCGTCGAATTTTCGAACTACGATGTGGGAGAAAACACAGATAATTAAATATTTCGACGTAAAGATAATTGCTAAAACTTAATGTGAAAAAAGAAATCTTATTTTTTTTTGGTACCGAATACAAATTTGTGGTTAGTTTTTTCATTACCTCAAACGGTTCCCGTGTACCAGTTAAACGAAGCGAATATACACATATAACGTCACGCTTAGAGATATTATTTCTTCGCGATTTTCACGTAACGTACCGGTACGATAATCTTACTCTAAATGGAGTACGATTCTGCTATGCAGTCTGGTCATCCGCGTCGACTTCTCTCTCTACGATGGTGGGCGCAAATTCAAACAATTAAATAGTTCGACTTTAAAAATAATTCCTAAAGCTAAAAGTGACCAACGAAATCTTTCCATTTTTTAATACCGATTACAAATGTGTGCTAGGTTCGTCAATATCTCACACGGTTGCCGTGTTACTGTTAAACGAAGCGAATATACACATATAACGTCGCGAGTGGAGTTAGTATTTCTTCGCGATTTTCACGTAACGTTCCGGTACGATACTCGGACTCTAAATGGAGTACGATTCTGCTATGCATTCTGGACGTGGCATCGAATTTTCGAACTACGATGTGGTTGAAAATACAAGTAATTAAATATTTCGA
>NW_017100457.1:24341-25821 GCF_001263275.1 Habropoda laboriosa | reverse complement strand
CCTTTTTTTGATACCGAATACTAAGGAGTGCTTGGTTCTTCAATATCTCACACTGTTGAAGTGTAACTGTTAAACGAAGCGAATATACGCCTACAACGTCGGGTAGGCGGTGATAGTTCTTCGCGATATTAACATAACACACTGCGGCGAAACTCGTACTCTAAATGGCGTACGATTCTGCTATGCATTCTGGACATCGGTGTCGAATTTTCGAACTACGATTTGGGGGAAAATACAGGTAATATAAATATTTCGACTTTAAATATAATTCCTTCAGGGAAATGTATCCAACGAAATCTTACAATATTTTGATGCCAAATATAAAATCGTGCTTGGCTCTTCAATATCTCACACGGTTGCCATGTTACTGTTAACCGAAGCGAATATACACCTATAACATCGGCTAGGCGATAGTAGTTATTCGCAACCTTCGCATATCATACTGCGACGATTCCCATCCTCTAAATGGCGTACGGTTCTGCTATGCATATTGGACGCTGGCGACGAATTTTCGATCTACGATGTGGGGAAAAATACAAATAATTATATATCTCATCGTTAGAAATAATTCCAATAAATAAATCTTCCCAACCAAATCTTGCGATTTTTTGGTAACGAATACAAAGGAGTGGTTTGTTTTTGCAATAGCTCAAACGGTTCCCGTGTTAATGTTAAACGAAGCGAATATACAAATATAACGTCACGCTAGAGATATTATTTCTTCGCGTTTTTCACGTAACGTACCACGAATATACAACTATAACGTCGCGCTTGGAGATAGTATTTCTTCGCGATTTTCACGTAACGTGATGGTACGATACTCGTACTCGAAATGGAGTACGATTCTGCTATGCATTCTGGACATTGGCGTCGTATATTCGAACTACAATGGTTGGGGCAAATATTTCGACTTTAAATATAGTTCCTAAAACTAAATGTACCCAACAAAATCTTACCTTTTTTTGGTACCGAATGCAAAGGTAATGATTGTTTTTTCCATATCTCAAGCGGTCCCCGTGTTACCGTTAAACAATGCGAATATACACGTATAACGTCGCGCTTGGTGACAGTATTTCTTGGCGATTTTCACGTAACGTACCGGTACGATAATTGTACTCTAAATGGAGTTCGATTCTGCTGTGCATTCTGAACATCGGCTACGAATTTACCCTCTGTGATGGTGGGGCAAATACAGATTATTAAATATTTCGAATTTAAATATAATTCCTGCAGCTAAATGTAACCAAGGAAATCTTACAATTTTTTGATCCCGAATATAAAGGTGTGCCTGGTTCTTCAATATCTCGCACGGTTGCCGTGTTACTGTTAAACGAAGCGAATATATACCTATAACGTCGGCTAGGCGATAGTAGTTCGTCGCGTTAATCACATAACATACTGCAGGGATATTCGTACTCTAATGGTGTTTGATTCTGCTATGCATTCTGGACGTCGGCGCCGAATTTTCGAACTTGGATGG
>NW_017100457.1:23660-24322 GCF_001263275.1 Habropoda laboriosa | reverse complement strand
AATTATTTCAACGTTAATAATAATTCCTAAAACTAAATGGCGCCAACGAAATTTTACCATTTCTTGATACAGAATATAAGCGTGTGCTTTGTTATTCAAAGCTCAAACGGTTCTGGTCTTACTGTTAAACGAAGCAAATGTACACATATAACGTCGGCTAGGGGATAGAAGTTCTTCGCGACTTTCACAGAACATACTGCGGCAATTGTCGTACTCTAAATGGCGTATGATTCTGCTATGCATTCTGGACCACGGCTTCGAATACAAGAACAACGATGGTGTGAGCAAATACACTTAATGAAATATTTCACTTTAAAAATTATTCCTTCAGCTAAATGAATACAACGAAATCTTACAATTTTTTGATCCCGAATATAAAGGTGTGCTTGGTTCTTCAATATCTTACACGGTTGGTTTGTTACTCTTAAACGAAGCGAATATACACCTATAACGTCGGCAAGGCGATAGTGGATCTTCGCAACTTTCACGTAACGTACCGGTACGATACTCCTACTCTAAATGGAGTACATTTCAGCTACGCAATCTGGACATCGGCGTCGAATATGTGAACTACGATGGGGGGGCCAAAAACAGATAATTAGTTATATCGACTTTAAAAATAATCGCTACAAATAAATATTAACAACGAAATCTTACCTCTT
>NW_017100457.1:20658-23347 GCF_001263275.1 Habropoda laboriosa | reverse complement strand
TGTGACCAACGAAATCTTACCTTTTTTTGGTACCGATTACAAATTTGTGGTTTGTTTTTTCAATAGCTCAAACAGTTCCCGTGTTACTGTTAAACGAAGCGATTATACAAATATAACGCGGCTAGGCGAAAGTAGTTCTTCGCGACTTTCACATAACATACTGTGGGGACACTCGTACTCTAAATGGCGTACGATTCCGCTACGCATTCTGGACAACGGCGTCGAATTTTCGAACTGCGATGGTGGGGGCAATTACAGATAATTAAATATTGCGACTTTATAAATATTCCCTACAAACAAATGTTCCCAACGAAATCTTACCTTTTTTTGATACCGAAGACAAAGGTGTGCTTTTTTATTCAAAGCTCAAACGGTTCCGGTCTTACTGTTAAACGAAGCGAATATACACATGTAACGTCGGCTAGGCGATATTGGTACTTCGCGACTTTCACATAACATGCTGCGGCGATATTCGTACTCTAATGGTGTTTGATTCTGCTATTCATTCTGGACGTGGCGTCGAATTTTCGAACCACGATGGTGGGGGCAAATACAGATAACTCGATATTTCGACTTTGAAAATAATTTCTTCAGCTAAATGTACCCAACGAAATCTTACCTTTTATTGGTACCGAATATAAAGTTGTGGTTTGTTACCTCACACGGTTGCCCTGTTACTGTTAAACGAAGCGAATATACACCTATAACGACGGCTAGGCGATAGTTGTGCTACGCGACATTAACATAAAATACTGCGGTAATTGTCGTAATCTAAATGGCGTACGAATCTGCTATGCATTCTGGACGATGGCGTCGAATATAAGAACTACGATGTGGGGGAAATTACAAATAATTAAATATTTCGTCTTTAGAAATGATTCCAATAAATAAAAGTTCCCAACAAAACCTACCATTTTTTGGTACTCAATACAAAAGTGTGGTTTCTTTTTCAAAGGCTCAAACGGTTACCGTGTTACTGTTAAACGAAGCGAATATACAAATACAACGTCGGGACCGTGATAGTAACTATTCGCGACTTTCACATAACATACTTGCGCGATACTCGTACTCCTAAAGGCGTACGATTCTGCTATGCATTCTGGACGTCGGCGCCGAATTTTCGAAATGCAATGTTGGGGGAAGATACAGATAATTAAATGCTTCCACGTTAAAAATAATTCCTTCAGCTATATGTATACAACGGAATCTTCTAATTTTTGATCCCGATTATAAAGGTGTGCTTGGTCCTGCAATATCTCACACAGTTGCCGTGTTGGTGTTATACGAAGCGAATATACACCTATAGCGTCGGCTAGGCGATAGTAGTTCTTCGCGACTTTCACATAACATACTACGGCGATATTCGTACTGTACTTGGTGTTTGTTTCGGCTATGCATTCTGGATGCCGACGTCGACTTTTCTATCTACGATGTGGGGTAAGTACAGATAATAAAATATTTCGATGCTAAAAATAGCCCCTAAAACTAAATGTGACCAACGAAACCCTATCATTATTTGGTACCCAATACAAAAGTGTGGATTATTTTTCAATAGCTCAAACGGTTCCTGTGTTACTGTTAAACGAAGCGAATATACACAAATAACGACGCAGATGGTTATAGTAGTTCCTCCCGAACTTCGCCTATCATACTGGGACAATTCTAGTCCTCTAAATGGCCAACGGTTCTGCTTTGCATTCTGGATGCCGACGTCGACTTTTCTATCTACGATGTGGGGGAAAATACAAATAATTAAATATTTCATCATTCCAAATAATTCCAACAAATAAATGTTCCCAACGAAACCTTACCTTTTTTTGGTGCCGAATACAAAGTTGTGGTTTGTTATTTCATTATCTCACACGATTGCCGTGTTACAGTTAGAGGAAGCTAATATACACATATAACATCACTCATGGAGATAGCATTACTTCGCGATATTCACCTGGCGTACAGGTACGATACTAGTACTCGAAATGTAGTACGATTTTGCTATGCATTCTGGACGCAGGCGTCGATTTTACTCTCTACGATGGTGGGGGCAAATACAGATAACTAAATATTTCGACTTCAATAGTAATTGCTTCCGCTAAATGTATCCAACGTAATCTTACCTTTTTTTGATACCGAATACAATGGTGTGCTTTGTTATTAAAAGCTCAAACAGATCCGTTCTTACTGTTTAATGAAGCGAATATACATATATAACGTCGCACGGGGTTATAGTATTTCTTCGCGGCCTTCGCATATCATACTGGGACGATTCACGTCCTCTAAATGGCGCACGGTTCTGCTATGCATTCTGGACGCCGGCGTCGAATTTTCACTCTACGATGGTCGGAGCAAATACAGATAACTATATATTTCGACGTTAAAAATAGTTTCTATAGCTAAATGTGACCTACGAAATGTTACCTTTTTTTGATACCGAATACAAAGGTGTGCTTTGTTATTCAAAACTCAAACAGTTCCGGTGTGACTGTTAAACGAAGCAAATGTACACATATAACGTCGTGCTTGGCGATGGTATATCTTCGCGATTTTCACGTATCGTACCGGTACGATACACGTACTCTAAATGGCGTACGGTTCTGCTATGCATTCTTGTAGCCGGCGGCGAATTCTCGAACTACGAAGTGGGGGAAAATACAAACAACTATATATTTCATCGTTAGAAATAATTGCAATA